>NC_142649.1:21966818-22269848 GCF_055504915.1 Nelumbo nucifera
TAATAGTAATTAGTCTTTAATTACTTGTACAAAGACTAAACTGCCCTTACTTAAGTGTGGGGCAGAGTGTCTCTAATAAAACTGCCACATAAGCATACTACTTAACAAAAACAAGTTGACTAAACTACCCTTATTCGGCTCACTCTAACATTTATCTTTCTTGCTTTCTTGATATTTCTTGCTTGAAAATTCCTCTTTCTTCAATTCTTTCTTGCCAAAACCTATTTTACTGCATATCATTCCATTCTTGTTTCACTTTGGCCTGAAAGAATAGCCTTAAAGAAAGAAAGAGAAACCACTAGGATAAATCACCTGACCCTAAAAGTATCACTAAGCTACCTTAATCCATGTAAGTTACCTTATGGTTGTTATTCGGTTTGTCTATTAGTTAGGACTAACTGCACAAGACCCAAATCATCCCTAGGGAAAATCAGCATGCCCTAGGAACTCCCCCAAGCCTTCCCCAAACGCCACAAGTAATCCTAAGAATTCCACCTCCTTTTCCATGCGCTACTAAGTGCTTCCTCTAGATATAAAAGATTTCTTCTCTAGTTTGGCAGCATAACATCTAGGATCACTGGACCTTTTTCAGTCTCTCATCATCCTATCATGATCCGTGAGCCTCCCTTAATAGCTGTCCCATGAGAGCTGGTCAACAAGGATAGTCCAACACCCTGTATCAATGATAAGAGTTCAACTTTTGATAATTCCACTGAGTCAGTCAGGTCCAAGCCTAAGTAAAAATATCACCATTTCCTAAAGGTCCTAGGTTTCCTAGGGAGCATCCATCAAAGTTGAATTTAATGAAGCTCAAACCAGGGGAGAGTGAGATCATCACTGTCTGATCGTAACATGTAAGAAGAGGAATTAATCATTGTGGTTAGAGTCACTTCCTGACCCGGGGCTGAAAAAGCAACTTCTCTCCATTTTCTTGACAGGTCATCCATTGACACACTGTTGAATATCTCCAAAGATTTAAGCCAATGTATAACCCTGATAAGAATTACCTCTTGAATGGCTTCCCTGCTCCTCTCCTTCCCAGAGAATATTCTGGAATTTCTTTCTTCCCAGGTGGTCCAAATAACGGCAGCCCTTACACAACGCCACATCACTCTTCCCCTTCTCTTTGGCAGACTGAAAAAAAGAAGGTTCAAACAAACTTTTCACATCTGATGGTGGGTTCCACCTGCATCCAAACAAAGAGGAAAACCATTCCCATAAACCTTTAACAAAAGTACAGGAGATTGATAAATGGTAGCAGTTCTCACCATCGACCTTATAAAGAAGGAACCAATAAGGGGACAAGCATCTCTTGGTCTTTTACTTTGAAGTAAATCACAGGTGTTGATTCTTTCCAAATATGATTCCCAACAAAAACTTCCAATCCTAGGTGGAATAAGTTTACTCCACACCTCTTTAACAGGGAAAGATGGACCCCCACTAGCTGCCGGAAGGGTTAGGATATTGAAGAAGGATGAGCAAGTAAACAAACCATGAGAAGTAGGGATCCAAAGATTTGTTGCTGAACCGACAACCACCAAACAAATAGATACTTTGGCAAGTTTCTAGAGCAGGACGCAGCCCTTAGTGAACCAAATATTATATAACCATAACATTTGTATGGCAACGAAATCAAAAATGGGATAAAGAATTTCACATCTTTCCTTAAATTGGACGAATAGCATGAAAGAACAGGAAGTTGATTAAACAAGTAGCAATGAAATTTAAAGCAAAAAGCATGCTATGTTAATTGAGAACAGCTTGTACGAGGAAATAGAATTTACTTCATTAAAATTAAATTAACTCACGAAATCAACAATATAAATAAATTCAAAGTCCTTAGGAAAAAAAATCAGGAAACTACTTCTATTGAACAGAATGCATAAAGGAATCATTTTCTTTTCATCTCCTCTGCTGATAAAAGAATGCCATTTTCAACAGTAACTTAAGCAACGCGTGCAAAGCATAGTAAGAAAATGCAGACCTGCAGTTTGATTGTGATACCTCTCTCTCTCTCCAAATCCATGTTATCTAAAAACTGCTCTTTCATCTCCCTCTTCTGTACAGTACCAGTCATCTGCAACAGCTTATCCGCCAAAGTTGACTTCCCATGATCAATATGCGCAATAATGCAGAAATTTCTAATATTTGAAACGGGCACCTGCTCGAAAGCATCCAAAATGTAAATCCCAACTCCACCTAAAAAAGACAATAAGAAGAAGACGACGACGACGACGACGAAGAAGAAGAAGAAGAAGAAATAGAAAACTCTCTTACGACAGGGTACCTTCAGCAGACGATCCTGACCGAATTCGGTGCCGAATTCGGCGTCGGAAACGCCTTTGGGTTGTGTTCCTGCAGTCTGGCAGGAAACGCCGAGCCTCCGCCGGCGAGTGGAGGTAGCCGAAGAAATGGAAGGCAGGGATAGACGAGTTTGGGAGGGAGAAAGAGCGGTGGATAATTTGAATTCAGTGCACCGGCGACGCTGCTGCGGAGTGTCTGTGGATAAGAAAAGTGTGAGCCGAGTGACGGCCGTGGCCATCTTGGAGCAGCAGTTGTTTTTTTTTTTTTCTTTTGAACACTCGGGCGTTTTGCTTGGCAGTTGGCGTCCTTATATTACGAAGCCTGGGTGACTGGGTCTGGGTGTGTGGCGCGAGCGTTTTGAGCCACAAAAAAGTGAGGGCAATTGAGCTGGGCCTTGCTATTGGGGCCCAGGCCAAATGGACTCCCATAACATTCTAGACTTCTAGGACACAAGAAACACAACTAAAATAGGAATCTACTCCGGTTAAGGCCTGTTTGTTTACTCTGAAGTCTGACATCTGAAAGTATAATAATTTTTGGCACCATCTTTCACCATTGCACCAAGCAATGGCACCTTATTTCTGTATAAAAGGGACAAAGTTAACAAAGAAATTGAATATGTATAGACCAATAACAAACTTTACATTAAGGGGGCGTTCTTTTTCAGGATTTTGAGAGGGGAGGAAGTTGGTCAATGGGATTTTGATTCCCATTGACCGAAAATCCTATGTTTTTTTTTCAAATTTATGTGGAGATCAGGGAAAGTTTATTTTCCTGGGTAAATAACTTTCCCACCTTGGGGAAAAGTTGCCAACACTTAAAAGGGACAAAAATACCTCTTGTAATAATGGATTTTTATGGATAAAATGGCCATTGCCTTATTTACATGGGAAATAAAAGAACATGGGTAAATACACTTACCAAGGTAATTGTTTCCAGGTAAATGCATTTACCCAGGTAAATAACCAAAATATGAACAGGGCCTAAGATCTAAGAAGGAGACTTTAGAATGAGACAATGATGAATTTTTCAAATCATTAAGAGAAGTTAACAAAATAACAACAAAACTAAGACAAACACAACCTCATCTACTTGGAGCTTGAAAATGTTAACATTGGAAAAATTGAAATTGAGGCTCTACTTATTTACTTGAGGTTGTCTTCAGGTATAGATTATAAAAAAAGAGCACATGTTTAAACCAAGGTAATGTAGCTGCTTCATTATTTTTCTCACTAAATAACCAAAATATGAACAGGGCCTAAGATCTAAGAAGGAGACTTTAGAATGAGACAATGATGAATTTTTCAAATCATTAAGAGAAGTTAACAAAATAACAACAAAACTAAGACAAACACAACCTCATCTACTTGGAGCTTGAAAATGTTAACATTGGAAAAATTGAAATTGAGGCTCTACTTATTTACTTGAGGTTGTCTTCAGGTATAGATTATAAAAAAAGAGCACATGTTTAAGCCAAGGTAATGTAGCTGCTTCATTATTTTTCTCACTAGTTGCTACGGTGGGGCCCAGATACCCTTAGATAGTAGTAGGCTTTTCATTATAGGGCATCAACAACTATCCAAGAAGGCACCTATCTCCTTTCCCTCACAATTGTGTGAATTCTAGAGTATTTCATTGAGCATGGGCTGTTTATTATAGCTTTAGAAAAAGTGGATTATAAAAAACATATATACACACACACATAATCTCTGTCTCACGATAGATCGTTTAATTACTCTTCTGTTGAAACAAACATCATTTGTTACTCTTCTGTTGAGACAAAGGATGTTCTCAATAGAAGAATCCCTGCTAGACGTTAGCTCATTTTGACATGTAGTTAATATTTACATTATGAGCATCTTTGTATGAACCTAGAACTACCTTGTGCATAGCAAATAGCAGATAAGTGAACTATCTTTTCATCTAATGTATCTTCATATCTCAAATCCGATACTATTTCTCTCTTTCTGTTGTGCTATTTAAGGTTCTGCTTCTTAGGATGTGTATTCAACATCCTCCTTCCTACAATCTTAGTGTTAGGGGTAAATTTATACGATTATTTCAATTTCATGTGGTTCTTTGCAGTATATGGAAAGATATCAATTCTAGAAATTCTTAAAGCAGGGGTGGGTTACCATTTGAGTAATCCATTGGGTATATACTCAGTGGAGTTGCAACTAACTCAATTATTAGAAAGTCAACCTTAATGCTTAGCCCTGTGTTTTGTAGATTGATGATTCTCGTCATGGTTGCTGATAAGGCCAAAACCAACCACTAGTTAGAAACCGCCAAGTGGTAGCATGTTGGGGGAAAAGTTGTCAATTGACAAGCTAACTTGGTCTTAATGAGCTACGAGATAACCTGGTCCTAACAAGCTACAAGCTAACCTATCTTAGTGAGCTAACTTACTCCTGACGAGCTACGAGCTAACCTGTCTTGGCGAGTTAACCTAGTCCTGGTGAGCTACAAGCTCACTTGGTCCTAACAAGCTGATCTGACACCAATTCATAATATGCACAAGCAACACATAGTTGATTTGATCAGAACATCAATGCCAGCACACTCCATACAGGTCCACTACCTACTACGTACACACAATGTGTCAACTAAGGGAGCGATAAGTGGACTGATCTCCAACCACGTGTGAGAAGCATGTCGGTTCTTGGATGAAGCCCCTTTCCTATAAATAGGTGAGTCCCCTATTCATTTGGACACAATTGAACATGGTAGTACGCTACTATGAACAAGGTAATTGAACAAAATAATCCACTCATTAAAATAGAGTGAGATCGTTCTGTATTTATAATTTTTTTTTACAGTTCCATAACTTAAATATAATTGCTAATTGATACAACTACTTTACAAGACTTTAGTTATCTAGATAATAATAACAACTAACTGTTAACTGAACACTTGACGAGCACGTGTTAGGGATCTATTTTATCTCTAACATCCCCCCTCAAGCTGAACGAGGGTGAAGCAATGTTTCAACTTGGTCTTGAGAAAGGAAAAGTGGGAACTGGTGAGTCCTCTGGTGAAGATATTTGCTAGTTGATCAGCGGAGGAAATGAATCTAACTTCAAAACATTTTTGAGCCACACGTTCACAGACAAAATGAAAGTCAATTTCAACATGTTTGGTTCTCCCATGAAAAACTGGATTGGTTGTAAGATATGTAGCTCCTAAATTGGCACACCAAAGGAATGGAGAGGATGATGAAAAACCTAACTTAGAGAGCAAAGATTGAAGCCATGATAGTTCACAAGAAGCAATAGCTAAAGAGTGGTACTCAGCTTCAATGCTAGACCATGAAATGAGATTTTCACCAAGAAAAACACGATATCCACCATGGGATCTCCTATCATCAAGGCAACTAGCCCAATCAAAGTCTGAGAAGGCACTAAGGCACATGGAGGAACAAGGACAAAGCATGAGACCACAATCAATTGTGCATTTTAGGTATTGAATGATACATTTTACTACTGCCCAGTGAACAGTCATAGAAGAGTGCATGAATTGACACACTCTACTAAAAGAGCATGTGATATCATGATGTGTAATACTCAAGAAATGAAGTGCACCAACAGTACTTCTGTAAAGGGAAGCATTAGAAAGGGATAAAGGGTCATCATCATGTATGGATAACTTAGAACCAATAGCTGAAGAAGAATTACAAGGCTTTGCCCCATCCATACTTGTATGCTTCAACAAGTCCTCAATATACTTTCGCTGTGATAATAATAAATCATGTTGCAACCATTAAGCTTCAAGGCCCAAAAAATAATGGAGAGTATTGAGATTCTTGATTGCAAATTCAGAACCCATAGAGTTAATAACATCTTGGACCACATGAGAAAGGATCTAGTAATTAGTATATCGTCAACATAAACAAGAATACATGTGATATCAGCTCCACAAATTTTAATGAAAATAGAGGAATCGGATTTAGATTCCCTAAATCCCAAGAGGAGAAGATAGTCTCTAAGACGATGGTACCAGGCTCTGGGAGCCTACTTTAAACCATACAACAATTTTTGTAAATGACATACATGTGAAGGGAAGTTTTCATCCTTGAAACTAAGGGGTTGCTCCATGAAGACTTCTTCATGCAAATTGCCATGAAGAAAGGCATTTTGCACATCCATTTGACAAACAAGCCAACTATTGGTGAGTGCAATGCTAAGAACCGTGCGTATAGTGGCAGGTTTAATAATAGGGCTAAAGGATTCTGAGAGATCAAGACCTTTTCTTTGATGAAATCCTTTTGCAACCAAATCAAGACCTTCTGAGAAATCTACACAATATTTGTTGTGGAATACCCACTTACATCCAATAATGTTCATCTTAGGTGTACGTGGTGTAAGCTCCCAAGTTCTATTACGCATTAAAGCATTATATATTTATCACACATAGCTTGTCTCCAATCAGCATGTTTATTTGCTTTAGAGAAACATGTTGGATCAACAAATTGTGATAAAGGATGCCGTGTAGAAGTGGACACACATGGCTTAAGTGAACCAGTCTTTGACCTTGTAAACATGGGATGTCGAGATTCAATAGCAAGAGTGCCAACTATAGATGATTTAGGAGTAGTCTTAGACAATGAAGAATTTGTATTATGTTCAGAAACTATGATAGGTGAAGAAACACCAACATCATAATCAATAGGTGGAGCTTGAAGTGATGAAGAAATAGGGCCATTATGTTGTGTAAGAACATGAGGTGGTTCAATAATGAGTGGTACATTCATCGAAGTTCAAGAGGAGCTAGAAGTTGTATCATGTTGAATCATGATAGCAACCTTAAATGGATGATACTTGGCTTCATTGAAAATTTCATGACTTGAGATGTATACTCTATTTATCGGAACATGAAGACATCTTTACCCCAAGAAAGTGCATGGTAAATAATGAAAATCAAGTTTATGAGAGTTATATAGTCGTGTGAATGGAAAACATTCACAACCAAAGCTTTTTGACCATAAATAATCGGGTTTCTTACCCATTGCCTTCTCAAGAGGATTGATGTGCCCAAGAATAGGGGTAGGTAATCTGTTTACAAGATAAACAATAGTATCAAAGGCATAATACCAGTAGGATAAAGGGAAAACTAACTAGGCAAGTAAGGTTAGTCTAGTGTCAACAATGTGTCGGTGACGTCTTTCAACTGACCCATTCTAAATAGATGTGCCCAAGAACAGGGGTAGGTAATCTATTTACAATGTAAACAACAATATCAAATGCATAATACCAATAGGATAGAGGGACAACTAACTGGGCAAGTATGGTTAGTCCAGTGTCAACAATGTGGCAGACACGTCTTTGACCAATTCTAAGCAGATGTATGGGCATGAGAACCTGTGCAGAATGCCATGCTGGTTTAAGTAAGAAGTGAATTTATGAAACTCACCACCCATGTTAGATTGAAGCACTTTAATTCTTCTACCAAAATAATTCTCAACATGTGCTTTAAATGTAATGAAATGAGAGAAAGCCTCATATTTGAGCTTCATAGGATATATCCATGTAAACTTAGTAAATGAGTCAACAAAGATTATATAATATCTGAACCCATCAATTGATAGAACTGGGGCTGGTCCCCATACATTAGTATATATAATATCTAGTGGTGCATTAACATGAGAAACACTAGGTGAAAATGGCAATCTATGTCCTTTGCTAAGTTGACAAGAGGAACAATAAAAGGGAACTATCTTCGATGTGATTGGAAGATGTGAAGAAGAGATGATGTTATGGACAATCTTGTGACTTGGATGGCCAAGCCCATTATGCCAGACATCAAAGGATACTCTCTCACCAATATCGGCAAAGAAGTCCTTATTCATGACATTGCTACTACTATTGTTGTTATCAAATTGATACTATTCACCAGCCACCAGTTTGTAAAGTCCATTTTCATTCACCCCATGTAGAACCTATGCCCCTGTGTATCAATCCTTTATAACAAAGTGTGAAGGATGAAATTCAAAATAGGCATTGTTGTCATTAGTAATCTGACTAACAGATAATAAGTTTTTGGTAATACAACAGAGAACATTATGAAGAACAAGAGGCCTAGTTGCAGTGGGAAGGATGGAGAAAACAATATGAGAAATAGACAAACCTTCACCATTTCCAACTTTGATATGTTCAGTGCCTGAGCATTCGGAGTGAATGTTCATATTATGCAAATTAGCAGTGAGGTGATTCGTTGCCCCTGAATTAGGATACCAACTATTGTCAGGAGGTTGAGATTGAGAAGAAACATGATATGCTGATCATTGTTGTGATTGAGGTGGGTGTTGTTCATAATTCCTATCCAACCTAAAGTAACAGTTAAATCCATTTCTCTTTCAAATTTAGCAAGGATGATAGGTTTTGTTCTTAGAGTTGTTGTTGTTGTTATTGTTGTACATCCTATTTCCTCTGCTTTTGGATGTATTCTGTTGGTAATCTGATACAGTTTGTTTGTTTCTAGTAGCAACATTTGTAGAGAAAGGAGATATGTCTAGAGAGGACTTAAGATGTTCAAGTCTGATTTCATGATTAAAAAGCATACCTTGAACATCACCAGAAGATACTTGATCTGGGCATGTGGTAATTATGGAAGTCACAAATGATTCATATTCGGGTCCAAGCCCTGATAAAATAGGGAGAACATAATCTACTTGAGACAATGGTTGGCCAGTTACTACTAAATTATCTACTATACCTTTGATTTTACGTAGATATTCCACCATAGTAAGAGTTCCCTTCTTGATTGTTCTCAATTCAAAATGTAATTGCATGATTCTCACCAAAGACTTTGAAGAATACAATCGATCAGGAGTTTGCCATGCCTCTTTGGATGTTGAGCAGCCAATAACTTGAACAAACACACTTTTTGTGAGTGAAGCTTGAAGCCAATTCATCAAGAGTTGGTCCTGTATCTCCCAATTTGCATATTCTGGGTTCATTTCTGTTATAGCATCTATTTCAGTAGTAAGAGTTGCATCTTGAGTGAATAAAAATTTTGGAGGACACTTCTGTGTGCCGTCCACATAGCCCAAGAGTTTGTGACTTCGAAGAATAGGAAGCCATTGAGACTTCTATACTAGATGGTTTGTACCACCAAGCTTGATAGAAATTAATTGTGAAATGTTTACAATAGGAAGGGAAAATACAGTAGAACTAGTTAAAGAGGTTGTTGCAGATGTTGCCATGAATGGAGTATGATGCAAGTCTGATTGCTCTGATACCATAATTGAACAAAATAACTCACTCCTCATTAAAACAAAGTGAGATGGTTTTGTATTTATAATTTTGTTTATAGTTCCATAACTTGAATATAACTGCTAATTGATACAACTGCTTTACAAGACTTGTTGTTATCTAGATAATAATAACTAACTGCTAATTGAACATTTGATAAGCACGTGTTAGGGATCTATTTTATCTCTAACACAAGGCACGTCGGACACCTCAGCACATGGAGCTTACTAGCTCTCCATACGAGCTTTCCAGCTCCCCCTACGAGCTCTTCAACTCATCACATGGAGCTCTTCATCCCATCCATATGAGTTCTCCAACTCTCCTTACAAGCTCTCCAGCTCAAGTTATTTTCCCTTGGCATTACTGACTTAACCGTCGAAGTCCATGCCCTTGGGATCACCCAAGGCCTTTGACGTCTCTTATGGTTACAGGTCTCTCTTAACAACCAATATATTGAGCTGAGGTAACACTTCGAGCCGAGGTGCTGAGCTGAGGTGGCACCTTACTCTAACAGCTTTCCATCCTTGCCCTTATGCTCAATTTTGATCCTCATTAGTTCCCAATAGTGAGAATACTATTGAGCTAAGCTTTGTTGGCTTTTTTTCTTTTTATTATTTTGATCAACAGTTTAATGACTATTCTCTAGGCACCTTAGTGGGGAATTGAAAGATTCAATAAAAGTAAAGTTGTGGCTAGGCTATCATAGCATATTCTAGACTAGTAGGCACAAGCAATTTTGTGAGATCTTAACTCTTATCTCTTATTCATGGGCCCTGACTATCATCTATAGGGGATATTCAGGTATACTATGAGGTTGTGATAGGATGGATGCATGGGTCATGATTATGCTATCAGATTAAAAACAAGCCAATAGGGTTCCAAGATCATTCTATTCAAGTGCTAATAGCCTAGTGGAAGAGGGAGTATTCTGGAGTCAAATGTTTTGGGGCATTGCCACATCATTTGCTTATATTGAACTAATTTTTGTATGTTTGTGAGTAGGAAACCTGCCTATGTGCCAAACTCATTGTATTATTCTTAATTTCATACCAAGTTCAAGGGCTTGTACTTGTACTTTTTCTTTCATATTAGGACAATATACTTACTGTTTCCAAAAAGATTTAAATATGTCTGAAACTATAAAAGAATAAAATAAAATGAATTTCATGTTTCATTCTTCATTGTATTGATTATGAATCATTTCTACATTACATTAATAAGATGGCTTAGATGGATACCAGTGGCTAGAGGTGAAATTATTCTTACTATATTAGTTTCACATACATATTTACCATCCCCTCAACTTGAACCCATAAAACCTGATGTTGACTGATCTGAGGTGTTCTGAACCAAGGACATAATTAGATAATCCTTACCAATTGGACGAGGCCAAGGTGGAAGGACAAAAGGAGATCTATAACCAAGAGAAAGGTCAAAGACCCGAGGAGTTATTCCCTGGGTAACTACTTCGACGCTCAAGTCAGTTTGGTAGAAAAAGAGGTGGTCGGGCCGAGCAGGTTGAAATAATGTTGGTCCGAGCCTAAGAGATAATGCAGAGAGATATTCAAAGAGTGTTCTTCTAAAAGTCCCTTACCTCGAGCGGGGAATACCTATTTATAGTTGGGTGTTCGTATCCTAGATGGATAGGGATTTTGGGGTTATCGGATGAATCGTCTGTTGAGGTCTTTGGAAGATTTCCTCTTCCCCGGTAGAGTCTGCTTCCTTGTCTATGCAAGACACTCCTTAGTCATCCTCTTCCATTACACGTGGTGTCGATGTGGCTGGAGAGAGAGGACGGCCATGGAGATTGCCACGTGACATCCTTGGCCAGCTCAACCATCACCCGAACAAAACCTATGTTAGATGCAAGTCGTGAACTAGATGCATCATTGATCCTTGACATTAGTGGCAGACTTAATTATCAGGACGCTAGAAGTTGTTTGGCAGTGCATAATAGCTTTTGATTTAAAATTATAAATAGAAATCAGTATTTTATGGATTTTGTTGAAGAACTAAATTCTATCAGTAAGGGCTCTGTCATGCTTTATCTTTATGATGGGCTAAAGAAATCACTACAGCACACTATAGTAGCCATGATAGATAGGCACTAGATACTTCCTCTCATTGTCCTTTTTTTATATATATATTTTTCTCTATAATATTTCCTTTTGCATTATTTACCTAATCATCTTTCTACCTTGTATAGTGCCACGTGAAAGGAGCATATATTTTGTTACCATACGGATGCTGAAGAATTTAGTTATCAGATGAGGTCAACTATATTCTCCCTTTGGTATCATGATTACAACTTGGAAAGCTATAAAATTGTACTTTTCCATTTTAAAGAATGCTACTTAGGCTCAGTTTGGAAGGAGTACAAATACAAATATGTAGCCTGCAAATCTATGTATTTTTGTATTATTTTGTATGTATTTGTGTCGTATATATTTGTGTTTGTACTCCTTCCAAATTGAGCCTTAATGACAATTTAAAAGACAGAATCGTGCGTATCTTCCCCAAGTAAAATCTAGAGCTCTAATAGTTGATATAAATAAGATAAAGAGGTTAACTTAAAGCCCATGAATACTAACCCACTCATTTTTTTTTTGGTTTAACGAGTTGCCTGAATATAACTGACATCATAAAAAAAGAACAATTAGTAGTTAAAATATCATATAATTATGACAAGTGCAGAAATCTTGCTGGAAAATATCATCAAATTCCTTGTAATTACCAAAAAGAGATTTTACTCTTACTCTTAGGCTATGTTTGGTTTGAAGGAAAAGGTAAGTATAGGAAGGGAAAGGTAAGGAAACCCATACAAGATTTGTAAAGGTTTCCTTACCTTTCCCTACTTTTTCCTTCAGACCAAACATAGCCTTAGAGTTACTACTTTCCATTTCTATGCAATCAGATAAGCAAAACTCCATCTACAACTTTCCATTGTATTTTGTTCACAACCAATGGGTAATTCTTACTTTCTCCTTGTTATTTTTTTCTTCATTTTATTCTTCAATCATAGTGTTTTAAAATAGAACTTTGTCCATCGTTAGTATCACCTTTAACAAACTTGTTTTCTGGCCTCCTTAACATGCTTATTTGGAACTTGGTAGAAGCAATTGAATGCCTTATTCCAATTCTTCAATCCTTCATACCAATGATCAGAATTAATCATGTATTTGGAATTGGCTTCTATAAGGACAAGTTGTTTTGGAGCTTCTTTTTGTTGGGTATTTATTTAAGGTAGCTATAGACACAATTTGGAGCTCCACTCTTTTCAAGATGCTCATTTTAGGACACATTCTTCCTCTTGCTGATAGTTGGTGGCTTTTGTTCAGAACTTCAAAGGAGGAAATAAGGGTCTGTTTGGTTCATAGTTGGAATCAGAATCAAAATCAAAATCTTCCAGAATCAAAATCAGAATGGTCCATTTCAATAGTTTGTTAGGTTCATGTAGGAATGGGAATGGGAATTAGAATCAGTAGGAATTGGATTTCATTCCCAAGGGGGTAGGGAATGGCCATTGCCTCAAATGGGGGAATGCCATTCCAGCAGGAATGAGAATGGGATTTCGATTTTTCCCAACCAAACAGTTTGAATCAGAATAGCCCATTCTGATTCCGATTCCAGGCCCCTATTCCCATGAACCAAACAGGGCCTAAATATTTTAATTGTTCTAGGTACCAACAATACTAGAATATTCTTGACCCAAAGATATCAAACATGGTGATTGAATTCTTTCACACATAACAACTCCCCCAAGAAATAAATAATACCAATATGGTTTTCATTCTCAAAAATAATGCCCTAGTAGATACATCCAACCATAGACCCATCAACCTCTATAACATACTATATAAAATTATTTCCAAATGGGTGGTTTAAAGGTTATAGCCTATCTTGCAAGAACATGTACACCTCCCCTTATCGGTATGAGTTCTTAAAAGATAGATAAATCTCAGATAATATCCTACTAGCCAAGGAAATCATTCACATGCTAAGAACTCAAAAAAGGAAAAGGGTTATAACTAAATACATCAGTGCATCTCCGCTCCCACATTCTCAAGAAAAATAGGAGGAGAATCACATCACCACTTACATCTAAGCAAAGGATTACGACAAAGAGACACTCTCTCCCTCTACCTCTTCATCATAGGTATGGAAACCTTACCCAACTGCAAGGGAAAGATTTTACTGAAGGAGTTCTATAGGATATTAAATTCAGGCGAAATGGGTTAGAAGTCACACACCTATTATCCACAGATGATGTCATACTATTTTGTAAAGTTGATCCTACACAAGCCTAATCCTTGTCTCGCATCCTACAGGAATTTGAAGCATTGTCTAAACAAAAAATAAATTATGCAAAGTCATCCATCATGTTCAAATGAAATGTGCCACATCAACACCAAAAATTCCTCTCAAACATGCTCAACATTAAACAACCCTTAAAAGGCTCCAAATACCTAGGCATCCACTAAGGTCTCAAGGAGAGAAGTGTGGGCTCTTACAAAGAGTTGACAGAGAAGCTATCTCAAAAAGTAAATCAATGGAGTACTAAAGCCTCTCTCTCAAGCAGGTAGGAACACTCTCATTTAAGTCAACTCTCCAATCCATACCTGTTTATACAATGCAACCACCATTTTGCTAGTAGAGACACATTCCAACATAGAGAGAACAATGAGAGAATTCTGGTGGTATAACAACAAACACAAGACGAAGCATACAATATCTTGGTCCAAGATTTTCCTATCAAAGAAAATGGGAGGTTTAGAGATCAGGCACAGTCTCCAAATGAACAAAGCAATGTTTTGTAAACAGGTATGGAGACTCCTTACTTGCCCCAACATTACATGTGCTAAGGCTATAAAATCCAAGTATTTTCCTAGATCCAATATTGTTAAAGCAAAAAGAGGTCTGTCAAGTTCACATTAGTGGAAATGTGCTCATGATATTTTGAAAGATCTGAAGCTGAACTTGCTTTGGCTACTGAAGGATGGATTGTCAGTTCATGCCTTTCACGATCCCCGGATACCAACTATCCATGGCAGTGTCCCTTCACCATGAGTGGCAATTAAGTTCCCCTAATCCAAGGAACCTAAAAGTCCATGACCTCATCCAAAACAATCAAAATTGGAATCACTCCATCATTTCTCATTGCTTTGAGTCCTCTAGTGTTCAACACATCTTAAAAACACAGTTGAACCACAATTTGGATTCAGACTAACTAATTTAGAAACCAACATCTCTAGAAACTTTTTAGTTGCTTCAACCTATCACTAGGTATCCTCTGCTCTACCATCCTCATCCACTCCACACTTACATGGAAACACCTTTGGAGAACCAAAAATCTGGAAAGATTCCAAATTTTTGTATGGAAGCTTCTATGGAACGGAATGCTCACCAAAGACAAGTGTTCTGCTTGGCTATCAACAAATGACCTAAAATGTCCTTTTTGTCTCTCAACATTTGAGATAGACACCCATATCTTCTTCACCTATTCATATACCAGGGCAATATGGTTGCTAGGACAAGTAGGACTCAACCCGAACAGAGTTACAGATCAATCAACCTTTATCGTTATCTCTGGCTAGTTTCAATCTTTACAAAATTCAGTTGATAAGGAGACCCAACTCTACCTCTTTAGAAAGGGTGGTGTTATACTCTACTACATCTAGACGGAAAGGAACAAACTCATCTATCACAATGAACTGATTTCTCTCATCTCAATCATTAATCAAGTTTTATCATAGCTTGGATCGTATATAATTGCTCCAACTATAGCATCGCCTCAGCATATGCCATCCACTAACACTCATTACCTACAAAATGGTGGTTCTTTTGATCCCACCATAGGACATGCAGGATGCACTTTCATCATCCAATGCTATCGAGTCCAGACCATTGCGGAAGGCATGTCCTAGTTGCTAGAGTGGTCACGTTGATTGTTGGAGTTGTAACATTGAAGATCACATTGTAGGAGATCAATAGACTCCTATTAATTAATAAAGAACTGGAGCAGAATGTAACGTGTTCAAAGACTTCAAAGTCCTTGATGGAAGGACTTTCTGAATGCCTCAAGATTGCCTATAAACAGAGACAGTCACCACTTGTCAAGGCGTCCTCTTAGTTACTTCTATCCCATCGTTGGAAGCCTAGAGTCGAGTGGAGAGTGTCTCAGACCAACAAACTGAGTTAAAGTTTTTTTCAAGTCTCGAGTAGCCAAAATGGAAGGTATATATGCCCCTATTTGATTTTCTCTTTAGTTTTAAAATGCTCAGAGGTGAATGTTATGTGGATTTCCATAATTTTTTTTTTCTTCAAATTGGTATCAGAGCCATCTAAAATGCTTAAAAAAAATTGCATTTACCGGCGATTTGGCTGGATTCCAACCAAATAAATGCCATAAACAGATCCCCATTTGACTGCCGTCCATATTTGATCTATTGGAGGCTGACTAGCCGCCAGAAATGACCAAAAATAGATGGTCTGAAATTGGTGTTTTAGCTCGGGTTGTGCAAAACCCGATTGAGCAAGTCAAGCGAAGAAGACGAATTTTTCGGGTCAACTATAACCCGTTTTCAACAAAATTGTATCGTATATGGTGGGCCATCGCGGCCACGGTACCGTGTCCGGCATAGTACGCACGCCAAACTGTTTCCGTCCGAACCAATCTATTCGAATCAATTTAATCCGGTCTATTCGAACCAAATCGGTTCTAAACTCACCAGAAAAAGTTTTGGGGCTAGTTCATATGTTTTAGAGTGGTTCTTGACTGGTTCAAGGGATATTCAGTATATCAACACCTATTTAATATTTTTTGAATATTTATTCTAAATTAAGTTTCTTTTCTGCACTTTTGTTTGGAAATTAAATGCCTAGTTCAGCCTTAAATAAACTCTTTTTGTATTATATTTGATGATTAAAGGTTTCCCTTTTAATTTAATTGAATGAAAAAATATTATAAGGGTGAATATCATTACTTTTACTTTTAAAAGATCATGCATAGACATTATTACCATCAATCATATTATGTTCTCTACTTATATAGAAACTAAAGAACGTGGAATATAGTGATTGACTATTCATTTGTTCTTAAGAACAAATTGAGGACCAAAAGCCAAAGCATTTGGGTGTCAAATTGGTATCAAATACTTTGTGATTTGGCCATTAGTTGACCATTCCATTGAACCCGTGAATGATTAACCCAAAGGTAATATTATTTATCGTGGTTTAATTGGAGTGATCAAGGGAATTTCATCTGTGTATATTTATTATTAATTACTTGAATCCAAAGCTTTAAGTGATTAATAGTCAATATATGCATATATGATTTGCCTTGTAATGTAATTAAACTCACTTGGTTACTATGAAATCATTCTTGAACCCAAAGGAGAGAGGGTGATTTCATATATAACTTTGTCATTTGCAGTTTGTTTATTTCACTCCCAATGTGTAAATTTGGTATTTATATTTGCATGGCAGCCTTGAACACTCAAAACCTATTTGTTCAATTTCAATCATTCTCCATTGAACTCTTGACTGGAACCAACTACAAGAGATAGAGAAGTCAGATTGACATAGTCTTGGGATCTTGTGGGTATGACATTTTCCTCACACAACCCGAACCTTTACAGCCTTCGACAAATGCAAGTAGCCAAGTTCACACTAGATATAACAGTTGGCAACAAGCCAATAAAATGGTTCTTCTTATTATTCCAAGTCAAATTTTTGAACCATTTAAAGCTGACATTCCCATTTCTGATATTGCTAGGGAAACCCTTGATACTATCAAGAGTCAGTTTATAGGCTCCACAAAGGCCATGATCATGAATTTTATTTCCCAACTCTTTGTTGCAAAATTTGAACAACTTGAGAATATTAGAGAATTCATCAGTAAAGTATCTAGGATTGTTTAACAACTACGTGATTTGAAGACAAACCTGGATGACAATTTCCTTGTTTATGCGGTGTTATATGCTTTTCCTAAGTCATTTGAAACCTTTGTGGTTAATTACAACACTAGTACTCACAAATGGAGTGTGAATGAACTGATAAACCAATGTGTTCCAGAGGAGAGACAATAGAAAGGCAGAATTGAATCTGCACATGTTTATGCTCTAGGATCAAAGAAGAAACAGTTTAAGAAAAACGAACAAAAGGAAAAACCATAAGTATAACCCTAAGGAGCAAAGTTTCACTAGGCCTGAGTAGAAGAGGGTAGAAGGAATTACCTACAATTATTGCAAAAAACCAGGACACTACAAGTCTAATTGTTGGAAGTCAAAGAAGGAGAGCAAGCAAGGAACCCCTTAGCCTTAGTGTGCTTAGAATTGAATTTTGTGGATATACCCTTAAATACATGGTGGATTGATTCTGGGTGCACTATTTACATTTCAAATGCCTTATAGGGGTTCCTAAATGTAAGGAAGGTTGATTTAGAGAGCATCTACATCTACTTGGGGAATGCAGAGCATGTCGAAGTCTTAGGAGTTGGCACTTATAGACTTATCTTATAATCTAGATTCGCACTAAATCTTATTGACACTTATTATGCACCTTCTATTAGAAGAAACATAATTTCACTTTCAAATTTAGATACTTGTGGGTATTCATTTTATTTTTCTAGAGGAAGTCTTACTATTAGTTATGGTTTGAATAATATTGGCTTTGCAACTTGTTTAGATGGGCTTTACAAGTTAAATCTTGATCAATCATATGAAAAATCATTGTTGCTTGTGAATGTTGAATCTTGTCATATTGACAGCTTGCCACTAAAAAGAAAAGTGAGGGAACCTTCATCTATGCTTTGGCATCGAAGGTTAGGGCACATATCTAAAGATAGTCTTAATAGACTAATAAGAGAGGGTGTAAGTACCATGGTAAGGTGGAAGTTGGTCAGTCTCTGAAGGTCCGGAGATAGTGGCGGGAAAGAAAGAGAACATGGGGAAGGGAGGAGAAGAGAGGAGAGAAGGGAGTCATTCTCTTTATGAGAAACCCTAGGTCAAAACTGTTATTATGTTGTCTCCCCCCCTTTGGGGAATAATTGCTCTCCCCCTTTTATAGAGAGAAAGTTAAGATTATTAAGGAGAAGTTCTTTCTTGATAGGAAATGGGATATTTTTTGTTAGGAAAAGATATCTTTCCTTTTGTTTGACTATTAAGGGATCATTATTAGAGAATCATGTCCATTCCGGATTTTCTCCGTATGTGACCATATTATACTGACATGGTGTGGGTGATGTCATTGTTCGGTGGGCCACTTTTATTAGGGTAACATGCGTAATTTAAAGGCGCACGTGTAATCGACATTTATTCCTGATTCCGCAGTTCTGTAATGGTCTCGGGTTCATCACAACTTTGCATGCATCCGAAGTTCATCGCGAATCCGTGCGCGTCTTTATAGATCATCACAGATTCGCACGTGTTTAAGCTTTACCGCAAGTTTATGTATGTCTAAGGTTTATCGCGGATTCACGCTAGCCGATGCTCATGACGACCCGGATCAAGTATGAGTTTGTGATGAACTCATTGCAAATGTGTGATGGGTTATAGATTCATCGCAGGCATCCATGTAGTGTTGATTTGATACCCTCTGTATTCTAATGGTCTTAGTGACCACTATGTACCTACATTAGCCCCCCTACTTATCGGTAAGTGGAATTTTACTGATAAACATTTTTGTCATCGTGTTTTCTTCAAGGTTTCGCGATGGAATGATGAAGAAAAGATTTATAGATGTTGTGGCATTCTGATCTTTTTGCATTAGGTCTGGTGATCATTCATGTTCTTGATGATATGCTCTACAAACTTTGCATGCGGGAAAAAAATTTATTTGGGTATGTTTGATAGCCCCCCTACTTAATGACAAGTATTAACTTGTCAATAAGCATTGTGGTATTCAACTTAATAATGATCTTGGATGGGAATCGAGAATTTTCATTTTGTGATTCAGTCCCTCTGCCTTTTTGAGAGGGTGTCGTGTTAACTCGTACTTGTTTTCTAGGTCATTGGAGTTTTTTGAAGGTCTAAGTGATGGAAACACCATAGGAGCATTTTGTAAGGTAAAGCTCAATACTTTATGTACTTTTGCCCCCTTATTTCTTGATAGAAGTCATTGTATCAATAGACAAGTGAAATGAATTTTTGACTACTTTAATGTTCAACTCTCCTTGGATTTTAATAAAATGTCTTCTATCGAGAAACAGTTAAGTGAGGTTTGCTAGGTGTGTGATCTTCACCTTAAAGTGGCCAAGGCCAGTCTTTTGAAGGCTACTGATGTCTCGCCCAAAATTATTACCCTTGGCTAAGCGGTCATTGAAGCGTAGTTTTAGGTGTCGAATCCACAGAGAAGTTGATTAAACCAACAAAAGGAGTTATCACTAAGAGTGAATAACCTAGAGAAAATGATTTTCTAAAAATAAAATGAGCAAAAATATTTGAATAAAAGTAACGATGATTAAAGGATGAAAAGTAATATTGTGATGAACAAGGTTTCGAGATTCACTTGATCGATTTGCTTAACTAGTCTCGACTTTGATTCCTATTTATCACTCAATTGCAAGTTTCACATCCCAATCAAACAATCGGAAAATATAACTTTGAATCCAAAGACAAGAACAAAAGTATTTGTTCTGAGAGAATTAATTTTTGATAAAGAACATAATGATCTATTCTTACAAACTACCCAAGAACGACAATATATCAAATTGTCAGTATTGCAGTCAATGATCAACTCAGAAAATAAATCTACCAAATCAATTATTTTCTAACAAATTGCACATAAAAAGAGCATGACTAATCTTATATGGAAATTGAAGATTATAACTTTAGGGTTTATCAAAATAATAAAAGAAATCTCTAAAAAACAAAATTAAATATTGAAATCTCTCAAAGAATCAAAGTAAAATAACAAGTAAAACTCATCGATCAAGATCTTCCCAAGCCTTGTTGAAGCTTTAATCTCGCTTGGACGTCATTCTCCCCTCTTCTCCTCTGTGAAAAACTGAGAAAATAATGTCAAAATAACCTCTGCAAGTCGTCCCTTTTTGGTCAGATTTTTCTTTTTTATTGTGCTACCAGACTCCTCAATCTACTCATCCCGGATCCGCGTCTTATCCCCAATTTTTGCCTAGATAGAGATTTATTAAGAGACAGTTATCAACAGATGAATTGTAGCCCTATCTTCTTAGCTATTCATAGCATCAAGAATCATTGAATTTCGACATTTGTAGAAAAATATATGCCCAAATATCGAACCCTGTTCAGAGTAAAGTGGGAAACGAATAAACACTTATACTTGGGTCATTGAACTTGGGTTTGAGTTTCTTGTACCTATGTTTGGGCTTTCTTCCACTTAATTATTAATTCTTTCAACATAAAAATTGCACAAATAATAAAATTGACACTTATAAAATTATTAAAAAAAATATCACTTTTAAGCTCTTTATTTTACAAATGTCAATTGCTAAACACACTTTAGATATACATTTCCATGCTTTCATCAACTGAGAAGGTAGAAGCCCTCATGGAGGAGTGTGGTATCCAGCGGAAGGTAGTGGCCAGATACGAAGCGAAAGCAAAGGATTTGATTGACTTCGAGGCACGGGGGGAAAGGCTTTAGAAAATATAGTTGTTATGAAGAAGGATTGGGCTTCTATGTGAACATCCATAGTCACTCATTTTGAAAATCACATTTGTGAAAAGAATAGATAAAATTTTTGTCTTATGCCAGTGTCAAAGTGCTTTGATTTATTTTGCGTTAATGCCTTTTTCGTAGTACCAATGGGTTATTGGCCTTGGCGTATTACGCTCGGGTTATAGCGAACTTAAACATAGAAGAAAGCTTTCCCATTATATTAGTGCTCCATATGAGAGAGCCTTCGCAACGACAATTTTTTTGATTTTGTAATAAAACTTTATTGCATATTAGTTTGTAGTAAAGAGTCTGAATCAAAGTGGTGTGTAATGCGACTTGAAAATTGCATGGTCTGTGAATTTTTGTCGCAACTTGTATCAGTGCAAATGTTGAATGGTAATCAAATCATTTAAAGTTGATTGTTTTGTGTATTTCGTCTCCAATAAGTATTTTTCCTAAGTATTCTGGAAGTTAATCGCAATTGAATACCATTGTGAGTATAATCGGCCTTTATTTGTGAACTAATATAGAAAAAGGAAAGCGTGTGTGCCCCTTAGTTTGGAGGCTTAGCGCAAGTGTTAAACATTGTTGAGAAGAAAGAAAGTTGCAAGTTTCCAATGGCATTTGAAGGGACTTCGCAGGTTTTTAGATAATATCGGAAATAGTAGAATTCAAGTATTTTAGAGTTGTGCGCCCGTTGGACTCTATCGCAATCAAGTATTAACACATGCATAGTGAACTTTATCGCAGATCATTAGAAAAAAAAATGAACAGTGTTATTCCAACATCTGATATGCTATCAGGTGCGAAGGAGTTATCCCAAATAATGTTGTGTAAATAAGTAGATAATTAATATGTTCATAGAATCGGAAGTTTGAATTACTTTGTAAGGAAATGTAGTTTTGCTACCCACGCAAGGATCGAGGGTAGTCCTGCCTTAAGAAGGCGAGGCCCTTTATGGGCGATATAGTTGGGGTTTAGTCATATAGCATAAGTTGGAGTTTCATTGCAACCATGTTTGGGAAGGCAACTAGCCCTAAGGGTTAATTATGAGCTTCAGACTTTTGTGGCCTAAGGTTTTGGTCATCGCATAAGAGGGCTATCTGAGCTTTCCTATGGAAGTGAGATATCAATGGTCAAAATTAGTGTTGTTCTTTAGCAAAGTGTTATTGTCAATGTACGGAACGAGTGAAGTTTGTTCCCCCTTAGACCATTGCACTTATAAGTTAGACAAAGTATCTGCATTTATAAGTTAGACGAAAATCATACCTGATGTCGCCAAAGCTGTATTGGGGCTGTATGGAACATGAGAGTGCCTGGGATTGCTAGTGCCTTCTTAGGGTTGCTAGGGAATATGAGTGTGTGCCTAGGATTGTTAGGCCTTCCTGGGGTTGCTAGGGAATGTGAGTGTGTACCCGGGATTTCTAGGGAATATGAGTGCAAGCCAAGGGTTGTCAGGTGATATGAGTGCAAGCATGGAGTTTCCAGGTGATATGAGCATGCCTGGGGTTGCTAGGTCCTTCACGGGGTTGCCGGGGAATCTGAGTGCGCTTGGGATTGCCAGGGAATGTGAGTACGCCTACGGCTGCCAAGGCGTTCCGGGGTTGTCGGGGAATCTGAGTGCGCCTAGGGTTGCCAAGGCCTTCCTAGGGTTACCAGGGAATGTGAGCACGCCTGGGGTTGCCAGGGAATCTAAGTGCGCTTGAGATTTCTAGGGCCTTCCTGGGGTGGGTAGGGAATGTGAGCACGCCTGGGGTTGCCAGGGCCTACTTGGGGTTGCGAGGGAATCTGAGTGCGCTTGGGGTTGTCAGGGCCTTCCCGGGGTTGTTGGGGAATCTGAATGCGCCTAGGGTTGCCAGAGAATCTCCTGGGGTTGCCAGGATATATATATAAAATAAGTGTGGTCAAGATTCATTGCACAAATCAAAATATATCCATTATCAACAATTATATCATATTATTCAGAACATATTGATGTATCATAACTTCATTGCAAGACTCAAAATACATTGCAAGATATGTAATGAATGCTTTAAAAACTCGTTTCAAAATTTGTTAGCCTATCTCAAAGTCATATTTTTACCGTAAAAGAAGAACCATGTTTTTAAAACCATGCCTTTGAGAAACAACGATAAATTTTCGAATCTAACATATTTTACATATCTTAGGAATATCTTAGGAAATGGTATTGACAGCATGTTTTTGGAAATAGCTATTCAAATGGAAAAACCTTGCTAGAATAGTGCTTTGTGACAAAAGCGTGCTTTTGGGAAATAACTGTTTGGCCTGAAATACCGTTCTCAAATAGTGTGTTTCAATGGTTATTCGGAAAATAATGTTTTAGTTTGAAAACCCAAGGGTAAAGCCTAAGTTATGTGATTGTGCTATGGATTCAAAGGAATGTCTTCAAATTTGGAAAATGAGTTATGAGAAATGAAATTCCTTAATGTAACAATCCACTGTAAGTGAACTTTCCAAGTGACGGTGATTCTAGTGTAAAACCTCAAAATAGATTTTTGACCTCATGTAAATTCCTGACCACTAGATGCTAAGATGCAAATAAGTTAACGAAACGCAAATGATAGTTTCTATTAATAATCACAATAAATAAAAAATAATAATAATTTCTATTCATTGGAAAATCCAAAATAAAGTACATAAGAGCATATATCAATAGACTACACTAACTCGGTTGGTTGAATTTATTGTTTGACTTTGGATTGGCCAGAGTTGGATTTGGGTTAGGCCCACCCATTAGAGTCACAAGCAGGGTATATAGTCACTAGTTTCGGGTAGATTATCAACAAAAAAATTGAAGGATCATAATATTAGATCGTAATTTAAATATCAATAAACAAAATAATCAAATAAATAAAACAACTTTTCAAAGTCTAACAAACAAAAGCCTCACTAAATTACATAAATAAAATGGCATTTTAGAATCGAACAGAATGATTTTACCAGGATTTTCACTAGATTGTATGGATTGAATTTCAAAATCTAACAATAAGATCAAATGGATTCCAAAACTCATTGATTCTGAAATTTCGAATGGTATTTTGAGACAATCACCCCCCTTTTTTAAGGCGGTTGGTGAAATCAAGTTTTTAATAAAGTGGGTCCACTTCCAAGACATGTTAATCTATCCTTCATTGCGTGTATAAACAGGGTGTCTCTGTGTACAATAGGGATAGAGCATTTCTGAATTGATTGTTACAAAAAAAAAAAAAAATCTAACATAATTACCTCTATTGCAGTTAGTCGTTCTCCCTTTTTAATAAACCCCAATCTATCCCGTTACATGCTGCACCCTCAAGTTTATTATGACTTATGGATCATCATTAGATTTTAAAAGACAGTGGATGGTTACATCCTAAATTAGGTTCTCCCCTACCTGAGATTGGCTAGATAGAGCTATAGGGATGTCAACAGAGAGGTAGCCTTAAAAGCCTAGGTGTTAAATACATCTTCATGCTATATCAGGCAGAGCGCTGCTCATACTATATGAGGATCAAAGAAAACCTAAGACTAGTGCATGATAGTCAAAAGAGGTTAGAACCAACTTAATTATTCATAATATACTTGAATAATATTTTGAGTTCAATATCTTCCATCGTTTCCTAATAGACATGAATATATGTCAAGTGTAGCAGTACACTAAAGCAGGATATAATGTGCAACATGGTCTATTGTGCAGGTGTCATGTGTCCTTTGCAACATCCAACCATATTTTTTTCTCTAGGTTAGCCTTGAGAACAAGCATTTTCCACGATTTTCCACGATTTTTTTTTTACCTAAAAGGAATACAGAACAAAAGCGTCTACTTAGTAGAGAACAAGCAAAATACCCCAATTTTACAATTTCCAGACCCTCAAATCTTCCTCCCCCGTTTATTTTTAATCGCAGGCAAAAGGATCTGGCGAAACTTTCACATGCTTTTGATTAGGCTCTGAGTTCTAGCTAGGTTTTCAAAATTGAAAATATCATTGAAATAACTTCAGTAATTCTAAGGAATCTCATAGGAAATTTCCAAAACTCTAAATTAATCCGAATGGCAACCACCGACCTAAGATTTTAGAATTTTTTTTATCAGTAACAGAGTTTAAAATCATAGATTGTACGGGACTTACCTGAATCGGCAAAGTGAATGGAAGCGGTCTTCTGGGCACTGAGAATCACTCCCCCTTTTTTTATCCAAATCGTTTCGCATTGTTCCCTTCCGCAAGCGTCAACTAGAAGTCTGGTCTTCTCATCTTTCCGATCGGTGCACATTTATGTGTCGCAGGTGCCAAGCGGTCGCTGTTAAAAGGCGTTGGTGATGGACGCGGGAGTTTTAAATATCCCAGTTGTCGATTCCTTTGATTTCTCGGCCTATTCTTCGTTACATGAACAGCAAAAGTTTGACTGTCGGGCGGCTGGCGATACCCTATTGTAGGTTCCATTCTTGACTGATTAAAATATGGCCTTTCGGTTGCAGTTTCTCTGTCTACTGATGTATCTTCGTTGTCTGCGACGACAGGTTCGATTCAAGCGACCAGGTTTGCGAGAACTGAGGATTCGGATAGTGAATGGGGTAGCAAACAGTAGGACAATGAGAAAAACAACATGATGGAAAGAAATAAAATCAAGAACAGTTGGGCTTCTGCCTGATTCGAGTGGGAAACAAAGGAAATCTCGTTGCTGTGCATCTGCTTTTGTCGAAAAATGACAGTAAGCAATAAAAAAAAAAGAGAGGAAAACAATGGGAAAGGATAAAAGAAAGTTATAGAAGGTAAGAGAAAGGGAGAGAAAGACTTGAATAGGGTTTACCGCCACTATTCAATCGAGGAAGACGATGAACAGTGGCGACGAGTAGTGTTTACGCGAGTGAGGAGGAGAGAGAGGGAGGAAGGTGGAGGGATTGAAAAATTCTAGGTAGGAGAGGATTTAGAGCGAGGATTTGTTGTCACCGTTGGTTACGCGTGAAGACATGCTGCAACGACTTGCAACAACAAGAGAGACACCTTGATGATCGTTGCAGCAGCTGGAGAGACGCTTGGATGATTGGTGGTGGACTTGAGAGATATGGACGGAGAGAATAGAGGAACAGATAGAGTGTCAGAAACTGAGAGAGTTATTGTCGCCCTGCCGCTAGTTCGTTGGTTGAAGACGATGAATAGTGAAGAATCGCGATCTGAAAAAGGAACAAGAAAAAAGACAAAAGAAGAAGAAGAAGAAACAGAGAGGGAGAGAGATCAAGGGCTAGAGAAAATAAGAGGGGGAGAATGAGGGAGGGATTTCACCGCCGATTGGCCGCTGTGTGTCGAGAGGTAAGGGAGAGTTAACAACTGATTCATCCTTGTATTCGAAGGTCTAGAGATAGCGGTAAGAAAGAAAGAGGACGTGGGGAAGGGAAGAAAAGAGAGTAGAGAAGGGAGTGTGATAAACCCTAGGTCAAAACTGTTGTCTTCCTCCCTTGGGAATAATTGCTTTTCCGCTTTTATACAAAGAAAGTTAAAGTTATCAAAGAAAAAGTTCTTTCTTAATATTTTTTATTAGGAAATGAAATATTTCCTTTTGTTTGACTATTAAGAGATCATTATTAGAGAATCTTATCCCTTTCAGATTCTTTCCATATGTGACCCTATTATAATGACGTAGTGCGGGTGATGTCATCATTTGACGGGCGGCTTTTATTAAGCCCACATGCGTAATTTAAAAAATGCACGTGTAACTGACATTTATTCCGAATTCTACAGTTCTGTAATGGTCTTGGGTTCATCGTAACTCTACATGTGTCTGAATCACCTACATGTGTGGGATTGTGTTGTCGATGGTAAGATTCTATCTCCAAGATTACCTAAAACTTCATCCAAATCCATTAGTTGCTACTTTGTGGGGTATCCAAAAAGATCAAAGGGATATAAGTTGTATGATCCGTCAAACCCTAACTCTAACATCATCGAATCTAGGGATGTGAAATTTTTTGAAACAAGTAATGACAATTTTGAAAGGGGTAAAATTCAAATGGAAGACTTGATTGATAAAGTTTTATCGAATCTCACTCCAAATGTTATTCCAAATAATGCCGATGTTGGACCCTCACAGACACCTCAGAGAATTTGAAGACCTGCAATTTCAGATGATTACATAGTATATCTTACTGAACCTGATCATGTGGATAATGATTAAGGAAATTATTCAAAAGCCTTAAAACATCAGAATTCTGAGCAATGGTTGGAAGCCATGAAAGAAGAAATTAAATCTATGGAACATAACTCAGAATGGGAGTTGGTTGACTTGACAAAGGGGAGTAAATCCATTGGTTGAAAATGGGTCTTTAAGACCAAAAGAAGCTCTAATGGAACCATTGAGAAATTTAAGGCACGATTAGTTGCTAAGGGATTCACTCAATGTAGGTACATAGTGCTTGCTCAGTCCCTTAGAGCACATAAAACACTAGATTGATACCACATGGACGCTTGCAATCAGTTTGTAGCTCATCTTTCCTCTGCAATGAACTCATAGTACAACGTAGGTTTGCAATGAACCCACGGTTCATCACACGATTGCGATAAATCCATGCTTAACAAAAGCCAAAAAATAGACTCGAGTTGAACTTGCGATGAGTTTTTATACACTTTTAGTCCTGCGATGAACCCTAGACCGCTATGGGATCCCAGTTCGTTAAGAACCGAGCCTAAATATTGACTGCACATGTAATTTCAAGGAATGAGTGTAATAGGGTGCCATATAGGCTTAATAAGAGGCTACCCGCCACGTGTGACAGGGTGCGCACGTGGGTTATGAGGATCTTCGGGTGAAAGGAAAGTCAGTCCTCGAAGAGATCCCATAGGAACACGTGGCAAAACCCTACCAATGCTTCTTAATGACTAACAACGAATCTAATATTTCCTTTCCTAGTAGAAAACAAACACTTTTTTTGGCTCCTTCATTTCAGAATCTCAGGATCTTCCCTATAAATGGAGGTCCCACTCATAACGAAAGGCATTCATTTAGTCATTGATTAACCCTATCATTAGACTCTTGGTTCAGCCATCTCTCTCCACTCTTCTCGCTTTAGCCCTCTGATTGACTCCTTGCCCCTGGTCTTCCTCTGTCCTTCAAGGAGACCATCTCCTTAGCCTAACCACCCTACCTACACTCAAAGAGGAGTAGATTACGATGAGACTTTTTCGCCAGTATCCAAGAAGGATTCATTCCATGCACTAATGGCATTGGTAGCTCACTATGACTGTGATTTATTTCAAATGGATGTAAAAATTACTTCTCTCAATGGAGAATTAGAAGAAGTTATTTATATGCTTCGACCTGAAGGTTTTGTCATAGAAGGAAAAAAACAAAAAGGTCTATAAATTAAAAAAATCCATTTATGGACTTAAACAAGCTTTGAGATAGTGGTACATAAAATTCCGTACTGTCATAACAGTGCTTGGATTCAAAGAGAATGTTTTAGACAATTGTATCTATGTGAAGGTTAGTGGAAGTAGAGTTGCTTTTTTAATATTATATGTTGATTATATTCTCTTAGTAGGAAATGATCGATCAATGTTGTTAGAAACTAAGCAATTTTTATCTACCTCATTTGACATGAAAGATCTTGGTGAGGCATCCTATGTTTTGGGAATTAAAATATGCCGAAATAAGTAGTTGAGACTTCTTGGCCTTTCACAAGAAACTTACATAAAGAGAATGCTGAAGAAATTTGGCATGGACTCTTGTTCTTTTGGAGTCTCCATTTGTTAAAGGGGACACTTAAAGTCTTAATCAATGTCCTAACAATGATCTAGAGTGGCAAAAAATTTCAGAACATCCCTTACGCGTATGTAGTTGGAAGCCTAATGTATGCCATGATTTGTACTAGACTTGACTTGAGTTGTACGGTAGGAATGCTGGGGAGATCTCAAAGCAATCTATGATGGAAACATTGGAAAATAACTAAAAATGTAATGAGATACCTTCAACGAGCTAAGCACTATATGCTCATATATGACCAAGTTGAAAATCTGGAGGTGACCGGAGATGCTGACTCTGATTATAAGGGATGTCTATATTCCAGAAAATCTACTTCTGGGTATGTTTTTATGATGGTTGGAGGAGTCAAAAACAGACATGTGTGGCATTATCTACCATGGAGGCAGAATACATGTCTTGTTGTGAGGCTACAAGGCATGCCATATGGTTGAGAAACTTTCTAAGAGGATTGTTCGTCATTGACTCTGTATCCAGACCCTTACAACTTTATTATGATAATTTTGCTATAATTTCACTTTCGAAGGATGCACGACATCACTCAAGAGCTAAACATATCAATGTCTAGTATCATTTTGCTCGTGAAAAGGTGCATGATGGGTCAATAAATATATCCTATGTTGCCTCAGAAAGCAATTTAACAGATCCTATAACTAAAAGACTTCCAATTGGCACATTCAAACAACATGTTAGTGATATGGGAGTCCGTGATGTAAATGAATTTATTTAATTAGTGGGAACTTGTTTTGTATTTCAGATATTTGTTATTATGTGCACATTTGATTAAGGTACCTGATCACTACCAGTTATCTCTTGTCATCCTGATATCTAGATGACATATACCATTATGTTTTGTTGATCATTACTAGGGTTGTGAGCTCATTCTATTGTGCCCAGTTTGGTAATTTTGTAACTTGGGGTGGTGATTATGTAAGTACTTTGACATGAAAATGGGTTTTGCTTGCATTAAATTGACAAGTATCTCTTCATGCTCAAGTATTTGCTAAATCATCAAAACCAAGGTAGTTAACATCCTTTCCTCAGTTCTTTAAAAAATTCCAATCTTAAATAAATAAACAACAAACAACAGACTAAGTGGGAGATTACTGGAGTGGTCACATTGATTGTTGAAGTGGTAACGTTGAAGACCACATTGTAGGAGATCAATAGACTCCTATTAATTAATAAAGAACTGAAGCAGAATGTAACGTGTTTAGAAACTTCAAAGTCCTTGATGGGAGGACTTTCTGAATGCCTCAAGAATGCCTATAAATAGAGACGGTCACCACTTGGCAAGGCGTCCTCTTAGTCACTTCTATCCCATCGTTGGAAGCCTAGGGTCAAGTGGAGAGTGTCTCAAACCAACAAACTGAGTTAGAGTTTTCTTCAAGTCTTGAGTAGCCAAAATGGAAAGTATGTGCCTATTTGATTTTCTCTTTAGTTTTAAAATTTTCAAAGGTGAATGTTATGCAGATTTCCAACATTTTTTTTCTTCACCACTAGGTTGCATCCAGCTATGATGTCGAACTGAGAGCACTTATAGCAGGACTGAAAGCAACTTTGCACCTAAAGCTACAACAACTATCGATATTTACTGACACCTTACAACTAGGAACTCTGTTATATGATAAGAACAAGTTGGAGAACTGGTTAGAGCAACTAGGAGTGGAAACAGGGCGGATTCGGGGCGGGGATCATATTCCCCGTCCCTGCCCCCGATTCTAAAATTAACCTCCATCCCCGTTGGGGATAAAATTTGTCCTCCACCCCCGATCCCTGAAGTGGATGGGTTTCCCGTGGAGACCCGAATCCCCGAAAGTTTTTTAGATAATAGTATTTTTTGAAAAATAAATTTACTTAAAATAAATAAAAATTTTAAATTATAAATAATGTTTTAAATATGTTTTGATATATATATATATATATATGTATATATATAATAGACATTTAATATAAATAACATTTATATATATACATATATAATTGGGGTCGGGGCAAGGCGGGGACCTCAATCCCCATCCCCGACCCCATCAGGTCGGGAAAGTCTGGTCCCCATCGAGGATGGGGAAAGTTGCCATCCCTAAGAGAAATTGCAATAGATAAGAATTACGTGTCTTTTGAAAACTTTACCTCATACTTTTTGCATGTAAATAAAGCACTAAACAAGGATGCTCACACTTTGGCTTATATAGCATGTAAAGGCCAGTTGACCATAAAGTATGGAACTCCAGATGCACCTATACTAACAACATAATGAAGTTGCTTCCTTTTTTTGCAAAAAAAAAAAAAGAAGAAGGGAAAATTATAGTCAAAGCCAGCTCAACGTTTAAAATGACATTGCAGGTTGGTTCAGAAACCAACAAAACTCTAACAGTCAACTATACATTTGAAATTATAGAAACCCCTACCATGTCATTAGAGGCTTATGTGGTTGTTGCCAACATGAGATTCTTAATCCATGTTAGACACAGCATGGATTATTTGAAAATAAAGAAAGGGTTTTCACTTTCTTTCCTACTCCAACTTTCAATCTCCTTCCCACTCTCTCACTCTCACAGTTGTCTCTCCCTGCTCAACAACTGTGAGATTTGAGAAAAGGGTTTTACATTCTCTTAGTTATTCTCTCTCGTTCTCTCCCTCTCTATCAATCTACCATTCTTCCTCAATCACTCATTCTGCTTCTTGTTTAATATACCTCCCTTATTTTCTCTCTCTTGGTCGATCTTTCCTTCTCTCTTGGTCGATCTCTCCTTCTCCCCCATTCTCTCTCTCAGTCAATCTCCTTCTCCCTCAATTTCTATTGTTCTCTCTCAGTTTCTTTCCTGCTCCCTCTTGCATTCTTTTTTTATTTTTCTTACACACTTATACAATATTAACCAGATCGTATTAAAGAACATATGACCAACTTGGTATGGTTCTAACTCCCTCAGCCCAATTTGATAACAATTCACAAGAAACTCTTGGACATGAAATTTACACCAACTTGATAGAAATTTATAACTTGATTATACAAGTTGTTGGTCCCTTGACTAACTTATAACTTGTATGGTCTGATTAATACCGTATAAGTTTCTATGAAAAATTAAAACAAAACGAGGGAGGGAGCGAGAGAAAGATTGAGGGAGAATGAGAAATCGAGAGAGAGAGAGAGAGAGAGAGAGAGATTTTGATTTGGCTATAGACCAAAGCTGAGAGAGTGGGAGAGACAGAGGGAGCGGAGGTCGAGAGATGAATGTGAGAGTGAGAGAGTGGGAGGGAGATCAAGAGGGAGAGGGAGTGGGAGAGATAGAGGGAGTGAGAGAGACAAAGGGAGCGGGACATTGAGAGATAGAGGGATTGTGAGGTAGATGCTTTGATTTTGGTATAATTCTTTTGCTGTGTCCAACATGGATTAAGAGTCTTGTATTGGCAATAGCCACATAAGTCTCTGATGACATGGCGGAGGTTTTATAATTTGAAATGTACAACCATCGGGGAAGTCGGGTCCCGTCGAGGAAGGGGAAAATTGCCATCCCTACCATTGGGTATCCTAATTAGGCAAATGATGTTGGGCACTTACATACAAAGACGATAAAAAAAAGCTTTTTTGTTTAAATAAAAAAATCAAATACTCTTTTTCTGTAAAGTTTGGAAGGAATCTGACATTGACACATAAAAATTTAAATTTGCGTTGCATTTGGAATTCCTGATTTTATGAATTATCTCCTTTTTGTAGTTAAAAATTCAGTGTATACATTGTTTATTGTGTTTATTTACTAGGCATTTTTTAGCCTAAGTGATGGGTATCATGTGCTTGGAGTCTACCCTTATGGTTTAGCAAATTAATTAAGTGTACCCTTATTGTTTGAAAATTGACTAATGCTACCCTTAGTGTTTCTGACAATTAACTAATACTTCCTTTACCGTTAAGACCCCTTAATTTTCCGTTAACAAAAAGATAAAAAGACTATTTTATCCTATTATCGCCTGTGAACGGAACTGTTATGCCAACTCTCTATCTTCGACCACTGTAAAGTTAGTGGTCATGAAAAACCCCTATTTCTCATGGCTGCAAAACCCTTATTTTTCTAGTGGCATAGTCTAAACTGTTTGACCTGGCCGATCGAACCGATCACCCGTGACCCGGAGGTAAAAATAATTTGGCCTCTTAGTTGATTTTTAAAACATTGGTGGAGATGGATGTAAGGGTGCATAGAGGTTCTTTGTGTGTGGGCTAGTAAGATTAGTTGAAGTGGAATCTATCTATTTATATAGCAAGACAGTCCACCCATCCCTGTCCTTGCTCCATTAACCTCAAGTTCAGCTTTAGTCAGGACACCGTTTGTGCAAAAGGAGGATGCGCCACGCGTCCACCACTTTGTGTGAACATTTGAAGCGTGTGGGAGAGTTTAAAGCCGTTAAAAACAAAAAAAAAAGTGGAATCCATCCACTTTTTCGAGTTTTCACTTCCCACTCCTCTCCTCTTCTCTTGCTCACTCATAGGTTCTCTTCTCTTCTCTCTCTCTCTCTCTCTCTCTCTCTCTCTCTCCCTTCCAACCGTCATGACAAACAACCATTACTAGTAGCGACAAACAACCATTACCAGCGGCAAACAATAACCATCACCGGTGATTGGGGTCAACCTCAGGTATTGACTTTTTTTCAAGTCTTTTCCTTTGCATCTCTTCCATGAAAAAACTAACCCTAACCGGTTTGGATGGTAGGCATCATCACCAGATACCGGCAACCAACAACCATTACCGGCGACCAGATGTCTCAAGTATTGGTTGTTTTCAAGCTTTTGTTTTTCTTCCCCTTTGCATCTCTGCCATGAAAAAACTAACCCTAACCGGTTTGGATGGCAGCCATTAGCAACTGTGACACCAAATACCGGCGACCAATGACAATCAGTTTCAAGTTTGTACATCTTCCTTCCTTTTTTCCCCAAAACCAAAACTTGTCAAGGTACAAAACAAACTTGCATTCATCCATCCTTGTCAATGTACAAAACAAACTTGCAACAGGCTCGCAATTACCCCTAAATTAGATAAAATTGTACGTATATCATGAGAAGAAACATTTTGAAATGTTGTCAAATGATCAAATGACGAAAGGACCAAAACTGACCCGACCCATTTTAATTTGATGAGGTATTGCACAACCGACAAACCCATGCCAATGTCTTTGGTATAAATAGGTAAACTAAGAAAGTGAGATGCAATTGGTATTGGTGGGGAAACAAAGAAGAAAAAACATACATAGAACAATGACTAGCGATTTATAGAGCTTGAAAATGGCATTGATGCATGTTGCCTGTTGGATATTAAACCCAATATATTGGGTATTAACACACCTTTTGATGTTGCACGATTTGGCGCTCCCTTATAGAGAATAGTATCAGAGTACTCGAGTTGCTTTACCCGGGGTGGGTATTCTGATGCTTAAGTCAGCGAAGTGTTTTGGATGCTTAGAAAGCAAGAATGCAAGAGAGCTGTGAGTGCTATATTGCATGTACCTTTTCTAAGGAATGGGCCACCTTTATATAGGCACATGTTGTCGTGGACTTCACGTAATGCGCCAAAGATCATTGGCTCGACTCGTTCGAAGGTGGTTTCACACCTGGAGACAAACTCTACATAAAGCAATAACTCTTATTCAGTTGCCTCCGAAGCGGGCGGGACGGGAGTCCATTTTGGTGATATGGTTATGTGATCTTAGAGGAATCGGAGACGATAAACCACTCATGAGTTGTGAGGGAGGTCGCCCGTCATGTCTTGTAGGTTGCCAACCGGGCCTCTGTGAAGTCGGTAGAGGCAAGTCGCCTCTTACGCTGACCTGATACCTTTCAAGGCATCCATAGGTCGACCTGCCGAGGTGGGTCAAAGAGGTCCGAAGTGCTCCCGAAGTCAATGCTTATGTGGAACTGAGGTGTCATATGAAGATTCTTGGATGCCACATGTTGTGATGTCACTAGAGGGCCAAATCACCCCTCATCAATTGCCCCCCACTCCCGAGTCGAGGTCGTTACAGAGAAGGGAGTAGTTCATCATGGATCCTTGCCGAAAATATTGGTTCAGTTGGCCAGTTGTCAACTCGGCCTGCTCTCCCATTCCAGTCTAAAGAGTGTGCTAGCACGTGTAGTAGATTTGAATTTCAAATCAAGCACGCGAATTCGAAATTTGAATTCGCTCTCGGAAGTTGAAATGACATGCTCCCCTTGGATTAAGTGCATCTTGTCCATCGATTGTGTGCATCCCTTCTCCATATAAATAGGGGGCCCCTTGACGGGTCCCATTTGCATTGTGTTGGAGTTTTTTGAAGAGTTGTAGAGCAAGAGGTTGAGGAGCTCGAGAAGAACTAGGCAAGGTCAATCATCCTTTAGGCAAGGTCGACCTTCCTTTTCCCATTAGGGATGGCAACTTCCCCATCCCTAACGAGGACCCGACTTCCTCGACCCGGTGAGGCCGAGGATGGGGATTGTTTTGGTGGGGCAGGGACAAGGACGGGGATTAATAGGAATCCCCTGTCGAGGTTGGGGTCAGGGGTGGGGATTGAGGTCCCTGCCCTGCCCCAACCCCGATTATATAAATATAAATATAAATATAAATATATATATATATTAAATGTTATTTAAATTAAATATATTATTATATTATATTATATATATCAAAACATTTTTAAAATATTATTTATAATTTAAAATTTTTATTTATTTTTTTAAAAAATATTGTTATTTGAAAACATTTCTGGGATTTAGTTCCCCATGGGGAGCCCATCCCCATCGAAGATCGGGGATGTAGGACAAATTTTATACCCAACATGGATGGGGTTAATTTCATAATCGGGGTCAGGGACAGGGAATATGATCCCCACCCCGAACCCACCCATCCTTTGGTGAGTCCCTTCCTTTATATTTAAGTTGTGTCCACAAGCAGGTTAGGGAGGGAGTATTACCAGGCCGCTCGAGATGAGGTGGGGACCTCGGCCAAAGAGTGATGAGGGTCCCAAAGAGGGACCTTGACCTCTCAACAACATCCAAGGACGAGGTTGGAGTTTGGTTCTAACGAACTGAGTGGGAAGTAAATTGATGCCTTACTGATGACTTTTTCCCAGTACTTATGATTATATCTAGCCCGGTGAGGGTCAATACCCTTAGAGCCATGGGTGAATAGAAGTTTGTTTATTCGAAGAGGCACTGATTGTCGGACTTTGCTTCCCACTTCACCCTTTTATTTGCAAGGTGCTTACAAATTACGGCATCTCTCTAGGATAGTTTCACCCTAACTCTATCAAGAGAACTAAACTAAGGAAGGTCCCGAAGATCGAGTTCGATGAGGCGCTGGTGGAAGAGGTCAGATTTGTCATAGAATGGCAATCCTTGGCCGATGAATTTTTGACCAAACCAATGCTTGTTTAGGCCAGTCTGAGTCCCATAGGTAGGTTGCCCTTATTGCACTTTGTTCGACCAATTTGATATGTTTGATTTATCTAAGCCTCCTCTCTGTTTTTGGACAGACATGTCCACTACGACATCCATTCTTGTTGTAGCGAGAAGGGAACATCCCAAGAAGAAGAGAAGGGCTATCGCGTCTTTGCACACATCGAAGACAGAGCAAGAGATGGTAGAGAGGAGGTCGGCGACAAGGGAGCCTGACGTGGTGGACATTGACGACGGAAGCGCTGATCCTACGTTCACTGACCCCACTTCTCAAACCAAGTCAGACAAGTTCGCTCTGCCAGGAACTTCTTACATACCACCAGCTCTATCCCCAAGGGCTCTAGTTCGTGCGGCCCCATCTTCATCCAAAACTGGAAGGTCACTACTACAGATCGGGTATGGGATCCTCGCGGCGCACTCGAAGGGAGTGGTGGTATTCTTCTCCCTGAAGATGCCCGACGAGCTTGGTGAGATGATGTTCTGTCATGCATTATCGGTAAGTGCTTTTATACTTCAGAAGCTCGCTTGTGTGTCTATTTCATGCTAATTATCCTTTCATGTAGGTGAACTTCATGGGCCAAGCTCTATTTCATCAAGCCATCACTTTGGAGCAAAATGCCACAAAGATGAAGGTCGATATGGAGTCCCTTCAATCTCAGTTAGAGAATGCTCGGCTTGAGGCTCAAGAAGATTGTTGACGATTCCTCGACACATCAACCAACTTGACATGTCTTCTACAATTTCCTACTTTTTATTATTTTTATTAAATTTCTACAAAATAGTCTCATATGCTATTTTTTACTGCCTTATTTTATTTTATTTTCTTTATTTCAAAATGTCATTTCAATTATTTCTTTTATTTTAATCACTTTGATCAAATAAACCATCATTTTACACTTTCATGTAAGGCCCCATTGGTTTTTCATTTACCTAGGTAAGGTTACCTAGATAAATGCAATAACCCATGTTCTTTTGTTTCCTAGGTAAGTTAAACAATGACTGTTTCACCCATTAAAAATATATTATTAAAAGGGGTAGTCATTTACCATGGGACCTACGATTTATTGGAAAAACTAAAAAGAATATGGGATTATTGATCAATGAGAACTACTTTCCTGTTGACCAACTCCCCCTCTCCTAATTTACTTGAAAAACAAATGGGTCTTAAGAGAAGCAACAATAAGTGCTAGCCTGTTTGAAAAGGGTTGAGTTGGAGATTCAGCTAAGCTAAGTTGGTTCAGTTTCTTTGAAGCATTACAAATAAGCTAAGTTCAGAAAACCGATTGACAACCAATTTGGGCTCTATAGATTTTTCACCAAATATAGCTTATAGGTTGTCTAGGTGGGTCCACCTTAGAATGCCAGAAGTTGTTGTGGGAGGGCTGAACTAGAGATTCAGCTAAGTTGGTTTAGTTGTTTTGAAGTGCTCTACATAAGCTACCAAAAGAGGCTGAGGTAGGCAACCCACAATATGACCAATTGACAACTAGACGACTAGACTTGTTCACAAATCGGGTTTTGGGTTCAATCTTTGGGTTGGGAGTATGGCAACACAGCGGGTTCAAGGTGGGGATCATATTTCCCATCCCGACCCCAATTTTGGAATAAATCCCTGTCCTCGACCCTGATCCCTATTGGGGATAAAAGTTGTCCTTCATCCCCCATCCCTAATGGGGACGGGTTCCCCGCGGGGACTTGGATCTTCAATTTTTTTTCGTTAACAGTATGTTTTGAAAAATAGATTTACTTAAAATAAATAAAATTTTTAAAATATAAATAATATTTTAAATATATTTTGATATATATATATACACAAATTATATAAATAATATTATATAATATATAATATATATAATCAGGGTTGGATTGGATTCGGACTCCCAACAAGCTTTAGGGTGTGATCGCCTACCCACATCTACCAAAAGGAAATCGCAACCGCATAGGGATGAAAGCGGATTGGGTTCAAAATGGGGTATATTCAGATCTGACCCAATAATAAAAATTGCAGAATCAAATCTCACAAACATCAATTCAAATCTGAATATGTAAAGAATTTAAGTTATTCGAATATGATCCAATTCAATTTAATTTCTGAAAATTTTAATAAATTATTAAAACGAAACAAACATCACAATTTATATAAAGAAAAATAAAAAAGTACAAGTATTTTTTCAACTATTTTCATTATATATACATGATATTTTATAAAAAATTACAATAACACAATATAAACGGATTTATAAATAACATACAATATCGGATTGGATTCTTAGAGATTGGATAGGGGTGATCCGAATTAGATCCATTTTAATCGAACCCAAAACTCGAGATAGGGGATCCGAACCCCAGAAAGTATTTGCACCCCTATAGTAGGAGCTACAACTGCATGTAGGGAACATAAATAACAATTTAGGGTCCATTTGGTTTGCAGCCGGAATTGGAATTGGAATCAGAACCAAAATCCTTCGGAATTTGAATCGAAATAGTTTATTCCCATAGTTTGTTTAGTTCAGACAGAAATTGAAATGGTCTGCTGTTTAGTTACGAGAAAGTGATTGCACCCCTATAGCCGCAACTACAGCTGCATGTGGGGAACACCAATTACAATTTAGGGTCCTTTTGGTTTGCAGTCGGATTCAGAATCAGAATCAAAATACTTTGGAATTGGAATCAAAATGATTTATTGCCATAGGGGTGATCCGAATATTAGATCCATTTTAAGCGAATCATATTTCTACGTCAAATGGACCAAGTTTAGACAGATTCTTGATTAACAGATGTCAATAACTAAATATTTTAATCTATGCTGTTGTTGATGTTTTTTTCTTGTTTTAATTTAACACCCCATACGCATAGATCATCTTTTTTCTGTATGTTCTTCAATTTCTTGTTGACTTCTTTCTCGATCACTATGTGTTTTTTTTCCTATGTTAGTGGACTGAGTTTAGACCGATTCTTGGTTTTAACCCTCAATTCCATCCGATGAATACTCTGCACCATTTTGATCAATTATATATAGACATGAAGTAATATTACAAACATATTAGGGTCTATGAACCTGGGAATGGGAATGGCCCACTCCCTTCACTGTTTGGTTCATATTAGAACTGGAACTGGAATTGGCTGAAATGGATCCTCATTCCATTGGGGAGGGGCAGGGAATAGGATTCAGATTACACCCAATCAAATAATTGGAACCGGAATGAACCATTCTGATTTCGATTCCAGACCTCTAATACCACATATCAAACAGACCCTTAATCTTTTTTATCTATGTTTTGTTTTTCTTTTTTATTTGATAAGTAAAAAACTGTATTAACAGAGACAAAAGAGGAAAACAGTCTATACAATGAGGCAGACTGTCCCGAATAATTACATCACTGCCTGAATTATTCATTGGAGAAGCTATTGAATGAAAAGCCCCATTAAAAGACCTAGGCAAAAAAACCTAAACATCTACAAAAGTAGTCGTTAAAGATTTAATAGTATCCACCTAATGGCTAATGAGAGACCTCCCATGGTAAAGGAGAATAACCAGAGTCCAAAAAAATCAACCACTGATTTAGCATCAGAAAATATTAGCACAGTCTTCCACCCCGCTCCGCTTTTCACTGCAATTCATTCTACCTCTTGCAGCAAATAAAATTTCTTTCTCAGAATTATACATGCAAATACTAAAAGAAACAACAACATTCCAAATTACCCCTCCATCACAGGTACAGATAACACCAAAAGAGCTAATAGAAGAAGATAAGATTGAGGGAGGCATAGGTCTAGCGAAAACTGGCTCGGGAGGGGAGTCCATCAGTCAGGATGTGAGAGACCTAATTCAGAGCACAAATTATTTCTTGTTTTCACCATCCAGTTGGGAGAATGAGCAAGATTGTTAAAAATTATATCATTCCAAGCCTTCCAAAATAGAAAATAAACAGTGGCCAACCTACTTAACATATAATTATCCAACTCCTTTGAATGGCACTGACATAAAATAAAAAGCAGAAGTTCATTGACATAATCAAAATGAGACACCATACTTCTAAGGCCACATAAAGAAGCAAACAGAACAGCTTTCAAAAATGAAAATTTCACAAAAAGGTGTAGAACATCTTCTCCTTGCATACCACAGAAAGCAAACATTCTCCACCTGCATACAAATTCTGGTTAGAAAGGACTTAGTGGGAATAAAAGAGTTTGTATTTTGGAGGTATTTTGAGTTTCCAAGCCTTCTGAGCTAGTCATTTATGATTTTCTTCCGTTCTTACATTTGAATCCTGCCCAAGGTAATCATAAAAGAGTGATAAAATATTTAACACTAGGAGCTCCTAGCCATAGAAAAATTTCCCTACCCAGAGTTCTGAAGACATGGGTTCCTAAAATGAATTGAACTTCTTTATAAGAAAACAACTTATTTAGCTTTGTCACATTCCAATCCCTATTCTTCATGATCACCTCTTTCACTGTTAGAGCTTGATCCCCTCTAGCTGGTGGGCCTCCTACCAGAGTTCTAAAATTATTTTCATCATAGATCCAAGGACAATTCCAGATTTTAATTTTAGCATTCCTGTAAATTTGAACCCCCCCCCCCCTGTTTTGGAAACAAAGTCCAAATTGCTTTACAAATTATTTTCCAGATTTGATAAGCTTCCTTCAGAAATTTGTAAGCGAGTAGCTCATCATTTTTTTATTATCTGCACTATAGGAGCTTGACCCATAAGGCAAGCTCATGATTTTTATCTATGTTGTTGATGTTTTAATTAATTTATGCATTTACAGTGGTTCCTACTTACGGTGGTTTGATAAAGGAAAGGTATTACTTTGTTCCAAGAGAGAAGAAATCACATAATGCATCAAGACCAAATCGTGTGGTAACTCACCCTATTAAGGAATGAGGTCGGTGGAAGGTTACACAAGGCAATAAAAAGATTTTTGATGAAAAAAGGAGGATCGTGGGGTACAAGAAGAGTCTTGTATTCTACCAATACAAGAAGGATACCAAGAAATCTAGCAAATCTAGAGAAAAAACCAACTAGATTATGCATGAGTTCAGCCTTGCAGAAGATGATGGACAAGTAGGTAGCAGGTTCCAACAGTGGGTCCTCTGTAGAATTAAAGAGAACAAGAAAGAAGGTGATGATAAAGAAGAAAAGCAAGGAGGAGGAGGAGGAAACATGGTCGGGGATTATAGGAATCAATGATGCATTTGTGTCCTCAATCCCATATTTAGAACAACAAAATTATCATCAGCAAGAAACAATATTGGAAAATCAACAAGGTGCTAACAACATTACAGATGCAGTGTTGTGGCCAGAGGGGGATGAGGAAATGATCAAAGGAAGCATTGGTGTCATTCCAGGGAATAGTGTGGCATGTGTACTAGTGTTACCAGTGGATGATGAAGAGACAGAAATGAATGAACTGGTGGAGATGATTGAAAACTCTATTAGCTATTCTCCGGAAGTTAATACAACTCATCCCAGTGTAGACATTGAAGAACAACAACAGTAGCTACAATAGCCACAACAAGAGGATAGTGTAGTTCTTATGCAGGAGCGTATCTACTATGATGGAGTGCTCTACCAGCAGCAACAACAACCACTACTGCCACAACCACAGCCCATGGAGATAACACTACAGGCAAGTCAACAAGAAAATAATGATGTGAATGTTGTGTATGATGTGATTGATGTTATAATTCTTGGGTATTTGGGGTTGAATAGCAACAGCAGCTACAACTACTACCACAATGTCTACAACCACAGCCAGCAACAAATCAGATAAGGGATGATGGATACCTACAGAACTGGGATTTATACAATGGTCCCATTTCCACATTTTTTATCTCAGCATCATTGGCCACAGGAGCCACAATTTGGAGTGGTTAAAATATATTTGAAGGCAGGAGAAAGGGAGAGATGAGTAAGAAAAAAGAGGAGGATGAGGAGGGGAAGAAGATAATATGATTGTCTCATCCTGCTGGGAGAAGTCCAAGCAGTTGAATCAACAACAAGTTGGAAACAATCAAACACTATCAGAACTCATCTACACATTTATTTATCAGGTAGGGACCGAATCTACCATGACCCAGACCAGACACAATTGCAATTGGCGATCATATTTTAAACCTGTAATTTGATAATAAACTTACTTATTTGTTAAAGTGACGCATTTGAAATTAAAATATGATAACATTTGAAGTGATCATTTCCAGCCTAGCCTAGTCCTGCACAATATATTATTTATTAGCAATACAAATGGATTAGATCAGATTTGGTAAGGGTATATCCAACCCAATTTGATAAGAAATCAGATAAGAATCCCTAAGATTTTCAAGATTATGATTTGAATTCAAATTCGAATATCTTACAAGATATCCAATAAAAACGTGATGATATAATATAATTATGTAAATAACATATAGAATATATATATATAATACGTATAAATAATATATAATATATAATATTTCATAAGTAACGGATGGACTTTTTTTATTCAAAGCAATTTGTTACAATCAAGGGAGATTTCCAAATCCAGCTTCAGATTCCAATAAGATCTGATCCGATTTATTTGCAGCCTATTATTTATATGTTAAATACATAGCTGTATATGTTCCATCTTATATTATATTAACTATTTATATAAATATTATTGTTAAACGGAACTATGGATGTCAATGGGGTCAAGTTCTATACAAATTTTCCTCCACCCTAACTCGAGCCTCCAATGTTCCTATCTGAACCGCTCCACCCTAACTCAGTAACCATGCAATTTCTGAGCCCGCACTACCCCTATAGGGTTCAACCTGGCCAATACCAACCTAAATGGACCCACATCCTTTCAGCTATATTTTTTTTTATAAAAATTTGTGAAAATCTAAATGTCATTGATTTAAGTTGCCACCCATCATTCAAATGAAACGGATGTGATGGAGACTTTGGGAATTATGTCAAAAATTCATTTCTCATTTAATATTGACTCCAAACCCAAGGCACTATCTAAGACTTGGATGGGAAAGGGGAGGGGTTAGGCACCCCCACCCCACTCCCGGGTCCGATAGGTGGGGCCCAGATGGAATATCAAAGAAACATCAATATTAAGCAACAACAAATGTTTTAAAAACCGACCCGAAAGCCAAACCATTTTTATCTCTAGGTCATGGGTCACCAGTTCAATCAACCGGGCCGAACGGTTCAAATCATGCCACATCAGCATATTTTATCAATAAATACATGTGTATATATATATATGTACAAATACATATTTTATTAATAAATAATGTATAATTATGTTTCAGCTATGATATATGTATTCTGTTATATTTAATTTATGTTTTTTTTAATTTAGTCTTTAATTGTTTATTTACAAAAGTATTAAAAATTGCAATTTGAGGCCAAAAAAGGGGTTTTTTCACAAAAATGGGGGGGGGGGGGGGGGCAAGGTGCCTATGGCTTGTTGGGACGCATAGTTCTCAAAAAATTACCCAGAATAAAAAAAAAATCACTTCAATCGGACATTAGGGTGCAAAGTTATGGCCTCCCGAAGTTTGCATAAATAGTTAGTATGCAACCCGTGACCCGGTCACCGGATCAATTGGGTCAATAGTCCAACAGTCCAAGTCGAATGGTTTTTGGCATTTCTTTGGGTTTTACTCAAATCAGACCTAGAATCTTGACCAAGTGACGGTTCAAATGGTTCAATCGGTCAGGTCAACGACAGGTTGAAAACATTGGCAACAACAATGGAGCAAGCCAAAAACAAATTATCATAAGAGAAAAACTTTCCTTTTCTTGCTTTTTATTGTCATTTTTTCTTTATTTATTTTTTTGCACATTTTTTTGTTATCTTATATTTTATTATATATATCTTTATTTATTTATATTTTTTATTACTTATATATTTTTGTCATTTTCTTATTTTCATTTTTTTGTTTTTATTTTATTTTTATTACTACTTCTATTTTTCTACCTTTCCACATATTATATTACATAATTGCCACTCTAATATCATTTTCATTTCACTTTTATTTTTCCTTTTGGATGTATATATTATTATTCACCTTATTCTTTTATATGTAAATAAATATTATCTTATTATTGTATTAATCTATTGTGCTTCTACTTTTATTCATTTATTTCTGGGGAGATGGGGATTGGGATTAAGCTTCTCTATGAAATGGGAACAGTTAACCCCGATTTGGTTAACCACCATTACTGAAACTCTTGTTCTCATCAGAAATTTCTATATACGACAAATTTTCTATTCCTTGAAAACACACGTAGATCGAGTTCATTTGAACCTGAAACCAGCGATCTTCTGCAATGGAAAAGAAAAACGATGGTGGGTTCTGTGTTCAAACAACTTTAGGATCTTCCTATGCTGATGGGTCTCCTACCAATTGACTATGTAGGTGGGGTTTCTAACCCGAGCCAACCCAAGGTGCAAATGGGATAAAATCCTTCGTCGTCGGTGAAATCTCAGTGCTCGAACCGAAAAACAGGGGGGAGGGGAGATGGAAGAAGGATACCGGGGAAAGAGGGACACATTCAAATCAAGGGTAATCATTAATTCGGTATTTTCAAAAAACCAAATATATAATAGGGTAAATTTATTAAACTACCTTATGGTTAGTTCATTGACTAAGTGTACCCTTACTGTTCGAAAATTGATTGTCGCTACCCTTACTGTTTCTGACAATCGTCTAATCTTTTAAGAGTCAAAAGAGGGAGGATGTGTTTTACCTTTGTAACTACATATACTCAAAGGCTCCCGGAAACAAGATATTCGTTGAGCTATCGGAGTCTACCAAGATGTTTTACCTCGAAGTCGTGTATTACAAGCTTGATATGAGGGCGTCGTTATGTGGGTACTGGACTCCACGTGCGTTATCCTCTATGAAGTAGATGACTTCCTCAATACGCGGGTGCTTTGACGGATTCTCTTCTTCATAAATTAGCTCCCGAACTGAATTTTGGCCGGCCATGATGTTGTAGCCAGCAGCTATCAATCCGCCCATTATCATATTAAAAACTCCCTAGAGTGAGTGGTCTTCCTGTAGTGGGTTGCGTGAGGGATGACCTCTCCTTGGCGGAGGCTCATCTCTTCTTGGCTAGTTGGCGGGGTGGTCTCGATCGTCCTTCTTAATGAATTTCTTCAGGTAACCTCTCCAAATCAATTCATCGATCTCGTCTTTAAGGTTACAGAAGTTCTTAGTGTTTGTTCGATGTGTCTCCCTTGAGACGAGGTGGCCACTTCAGGTACTCAACAAACTTAGTCTCCATCAGAATCTCCCCCCTTTTAGCATTTAGGGGAGTGCAATTCTTTGTTCTGACTAGAGGAGTCTAGGAGCGTCAGCATGATGATTTGCTACTTCTTTGCGGCAATCTGGTTCTACAACGGGTGACCTACTACATCTTCTACGAGATGACCTGCTTTTTTTCTCTATTTACTACTGCCTTTTTCATCCTCCAACCTCTTCTTCTTCCCACTCAACTCTATCTGGGATCCGAGCACTTCTTCAGCCTTTATGAACTTGGTTGCCTGATCGAGGAACTCCTCCATGGAATTAGAAGGGTTCAACTTGACCTCCCAGCGAAAGTCAGTGTGTCAGATGTCGTTAACTGCCATGGTGAGCTAGATGGCAGGGTCAAAGTTGGGGATCTATAACCTCTCCAGGTTAAATCTTTTTATGTAGTACTTGAGCTTCTCATCATGGCGCTAGACTATGTTTAGAAGACTGGTTGCAAACTTCAAGCATCGCTTGTTGATCGCAAAGTGAGTCGTGAGTAGGTCCGTGAACTGTCTCCATGTATTTATTAAATCCACGAGCAACCCTAAGTACCACATCCGAGCTATGCCTCGGAAAGTGGTTGGGAAGACCATGCACATGTTGGCATCTGAGGCCCCATGAAGCTGCATTGGAGCCTAAAAGCTGTCAAGATGGTCAATCAGGTCAGTAGTGCCATCATAAGACTTGAGGCGATTGGGGACCTTGATGTCCTTGGGGCAGGGAGTTGCAAGGATCTCAACCACCAATGGGGATGTGTAGGACACATGCATCGTAGATGATGTGGCAATCTAGCTTACCTCTTCCTTCCTTGCTTCTTCCTTCTTCGCCTCATCCTCGTTCGTTGGGGTGAAGCGACTCTTTCCTTTGGCGTGACATAAGTGTTTGCAGTACCTCCTTCGGGACCCCTCAGTAGAGCAGGTGCCAGTTGGCCCAACCGAGGAGGTAACTTAGCTGGTTTCTTCAGAGGGGACATAGGTGGGGTCCTGAGCTTCCGAAATGCAGTTCCCTACCTGATTCTAGTCATTCTGATGGTGGGGGGATCCGACACTTGGTTCTGGTTCTAGTTCAGGCCACCAAGCTATTGGTTCCGGCTCGCATTCAATGCCGGCATGGGGGTCTGACCGATGACCTATTGTTATTATTGTTGTTGTAGTGCCTATGGCATCTACATGTGAGGTACAATTGTGGCAGTTAGATCCTTGTGCTCCCATGTCTGCATATGCAGGTCTATCTCGTAGATGTAGTGCACCAAATCATAGAACTAGAGACCGTCAATCCCGACAGGAACCACTGAGGGCAAAACTGTAGCCTATAGGGAGAGGCACAGTCAGAGTGAGCAGAAGAGGAAGGTTTAGACCCTAGGTATCCAGGATGCCTAGTAGTGTTAGGGGGACGGTAATCTACACAATTGTGATAGATGAAATCTCTACATTTTGCATGGGCTGGTCTACCCCCTAGTGGCAATGCCGTCAACCTGCATGTTGTCGGCATTGTTGATGTTACTACTAGGGTTGTTGCTTGATGAGGTCATTGCTTAATTTAGAGAATTGGTGACAACTTAGCTTTTATGTAGCGGTTCTCATAGATAGTGCCAATTGATATTGTGCAATCTAGTGCTTCCACTAGAGGACAACTCGAATGCCAGGCTGGTTAGGTCACCTAGTCGAGCTACAAGAGAACAGTATCAGAGTACTCGAGTTGCTTTACTCAGGGTGGCTACTCCGATGCTTAAGTCAACGAAGAGTTTTGGATGTTTAGAAAGCGAGAACGCAAGAGAGCTATGAGTGCTATATCGCACGTACCTTTTTTTGAGGAATGGGATGCCTTTACATAGGTGCAGATCATGGGCTTCACGTAGTGCATCCGAGATCACCAGCATGTCTCATTCGGAGGTGGTTTCATGCCCGGAGATGGGCTCTACATAAAGCGTTAACGCTTATCTGGTTGCCTCCGAAGCAGGCAGGACAAGAGTCAGTTCCATCAGTGTGGCGACGTGATCTCGAAGGAATCAGAGACGATAACCCATTCGTGAGGGAGGTCACTTGTCACGTCATTTAGGTCGCCAACCAGGCCTCGGTCAGATCGGCGGAGGTAGGTTGCCTCTTATGCCGACCTGATACCTTTCAAGGCAGTCCATAGGTTAACCTACTAAGGTGGGGTCAAGGAGGTTTGAAGTGCTCCCAAAGTCAATGCTTATGTGGCGTCGAGGTGTCATATGGTAGTTCTGGGATACCACATGTTGCGGTGTCACTGAAGGGCCAAATCACCCCCCATCGCCTTCAATGGTGTTAAAGACTTCAATGTTTATCAACCTGAGCCTAAATTTTTACGAGGTAAGTTTTTTATTACTTTCTTAGCCCTTTTTTCTTCTTTATTTGTTACTTGTTAAAGATTTATCACTTCAACTTCTTTATTGAAAACCTGAATTTTATTTTATTTTATTTTTTATTTTTTTGTTTCTATTACAATATGTACTAAAGACTATGCATCTTATAGAAATATTTGTAAAAACCAGATCATCTATTATGTCATTGGACCAAGGTGCGACCAATTCTTGATAACATCAGAAAAGATCATCATGTACACCTTCTTTTTGGTACATATATGCATAGATGAATATACAAATATATTAGGATCCGTTTGGTTTATAGTCGGAATTGGAATTGGAATCAGAATGGTCTATTCTGCTCACTGTTTGGTTCATACTAGAATTAGAATTAGAATCATAATTGTTGGAATCAGAATGAACCATTTGAATTGTAATTCCGTCCAATCAAATAGTTGGAACTGGAATGAATCATACATTTCGATTCTGATTCTAAACCCCTATTATCGTAAACCAAATGGACTCTTGATCTTTTTTTAGATATGTTATTTATGTTATTGGTGTTTTAATTAATGTATGCACTTACATAGGTTGTAACTTATAGTGGTTTGATAAATGAAAGATATTACTTCGTTCCAAGATAGAAGAAATCAGAAAATGCATCACAACCAAATATTGTGGTAACTTATCCTGTTGAGGAAGGAGGTAGGTGGAAAGCATTGTTTAATTTGAAAACTGGACCATACTGGACGGTCATACCATTCAACCCAAGAACCGGTCAGGGCTTCAAGTCTGATTTTGGACTAAACCGTTATTTAAAAAAAAACTGTTGAAATTGTCAAAGAATCGTTGATCCGGGTAGTCAAACCATTAAACCATTCGATCTGAGCAATAGTCTGTGGGAGACTACTCACAAAATATTATAAGAAGGTGATGGATAAGTGGGTAGCAAGTTCCAACAATTGGTCCTTTGTAGAATTAAAGAGAATAAGAAAGAAGATGATAATATAGATGAAGGACAAAGAGGATGAGGAATCATGGTTGGAGACTATAGAAATATCAATGATGCATTTGCATTCCCAGTGGCTTGAGAATGTTTGGGTTTATTACAATATTTTTTAAAGAAAAATATTTTTTTTTTTATTTTGAGAGTTAAAGGAACATTAGAGAGAGTGATCCTTTACATTTTAGTTGATTTTTTTTTTGGGGGGGGGGGGAGAGGGGGGCAAAGATCTACTTTAATACATTTTTTATCAAGCTTCCACTTAATAATCATATATAAATAATGGTTTTGACAAGAATTTGGGGGGTGGAGGACAAGGACCCCCCCCCCCCCACCAATATAATCAACAAGGTCCCAACGACATTGCAGATGCAGTGATATTGCCAAAGGGACATGATGAAATCAATGAACTAGTGGAAATGGTCTAAAAATCTCTTTTCTATGATCAACAAGGTTATATATTTAGCTAATCCCAATGGAGGCATTGAAGAACAACAATAGTAGTACAAGCTACCACAACCACAACATGAAGAAGTTGGTGTAGGTCTTATGCAGGAGCATATCTACTTTGATGTAGTGTTTTGCCATTATCAGTACAATAGGAGCCACTACTACCGCAACCACAACATGAAGACGATGGTGTAGGTCTTATACAGCAACATATATATCTATTTCGATGGGGTGTTTTACCACTAGCAGTAGCACCAGGAGCCACTACTACCACACCCACAACCACAACTAATGGAGACAACATTGCAATCAAGTTAGCAAGCAAATGATGATGATGTGATTCTTGAGTATTTGGTGCTGAGCAACTACAACAGCTACTACCACATGGTCTATAACCACAACCAACAATAAATCAAAGATGGGATGAACAATACTTGCAGAACTAGGATTTGTACAATGCCCCCCCCCCTCCCCCCATTCACACCTTTTTAGAGTGAACCATGTAAAAACTTGTGTGTGTGCCTTTTTCTTTTTCACTTTCTTTTGTTGGTGGCTCTAAGGCAATAAATTTAGTTTGATACAAAGAAATAGAGACGAAGAGTTGAGTGGATATTCTTAACAGGTTTTGTGAAGTTCGTTAAGAACATTGGCTCAGTTTTTTGTTTCTCTATTTTTCTCCATCAAGCCAAATATAGTCTAAGGTGTAAAAATCTCAAACAGGATCCAAGTATAATTGTCAAAAACAATTTGCTTTATACTAATGAAGAAAAACAGAAATAGAAAAACATTCTTAAACATTTAAGTATGACGAAAAATATTGTTCTTAGCTGATCTCGGCTAGGTAATTAAACTCTTATTGGGTTATAAAAAATAAAAACAAAAAACTTATTTGCACAAGGTTCATTGTCAAAATGGGCATGAAACCACTTGTTGAATAATGTTTTATATAAGGTCCTAGCCAAAGTCCTAGCAAACATGAAACCACTTCTTAAGGGTCTAATTCAGCAAAATCAAGCAGCCTTTATTACAAGCAGAAATATCATTAATAATGCGATTCTTGCAAAAGAAATAATTCACAAACTGAATATTCAAAAAGGGAAAGGAAAATGGGTAGTGCTCAAAATTGATATGGAAAAAGCTTATGACAGAACAGGGTGACGGTTCATTGTCGAGGTATTAAGAAAGATGGGATTCCCTGATCACTGTTGTGACCTAGTTTGGGAGTGCATTTCTACATCTTCATTCTCAGTCAAGTTAAATGGTACTGCATATGAAGTATTTACCGTAGGGTGATCCCCTTTCCCCTTATCTTTTTATTGCATGTATGCAAGCTTTGTCAGGTCTTTTAAATAAAGAAGAGGCCCAACGATGCCTATAGGGTGTTAAGTTAAATCGCGAAGCAGAACCCCTCACACACTTACTATTCGTAGATGATTGCCACCTTTTCTGCAAAGCTGAGCCCAAATCTTTTTACAGTGTTAGGGTTACTCTCTGTCAGTTTGAATAAATTTTTAGTCTAACATGTTAATCTCAACAAATCGGGTGTAATGTTCAACAAGAACACACACAGAGTACATAAGAAATTACTGTAAGGTGTTAGGTACGAAGACAATGAGTCATAAATCCAAGTACTTGGGTGCTTGGCGTAAAGATGATAGGAAAGTATCTCTCTCACTAATAAGGAGTTAATCGCTAAAATAGAAGGTAAGCTGGATGCTTGGCAAGCGAAAACACTCTCTCAAGTGGAAGCGGGTCGTACGACTCTCATTAAGGCATTGTTTGGTATCGAGGCGTTGCATGGCCATTTTGAGTCCATGTAACTGCCACATGAGATTTTGGGGTCTGACGGTCGAAAAACCTATTTGGTTGCACCGTTTTTAGAGGAAAACGAAAAAAAACGGGAATGCATCGAAACTTAAAGATTGCTAATGCACTGTGGGAAAGACATCAGAGGAATCATCCATAATGGGTTTCACAAACGATAATCAATTAAACTCATGCTAATACAGTATACAATAAGTGGCCAAAGTATCAAACAGACAAATAGTAATTGCATGCTAGGTGGTACATTTCATCAGGACTCATACTTACATTGAATTAAGGTAACACACCTGGGAAAATGATCTCAACCAAATAAAATGTAGGTGAAACTATTGCCAATTCATCTTACGTAACAGCAACGTTGCCAAACAAACAATAAGCCATTTCGTGGCCGTTTTCAATAATCTCACTAAAAATGGCCATAGTACCAAACACCTACCAAGTCTTCAATTACACAATGCAAACCTTGTTAGTTACTCCCTTCGGGCATTGTGGATCAAGTTCAGAAAAACGTTTGGTGGCAAACTATGGGTAACAATATTAGGTGGGAATTAATATGTAGACCAAATTAAAATAGAATATTAAGTGCATCTTAATTGACTAAGGCTATTCTTACTATTTCTGAAAATTACCGTTACCGTTAAAATATTGATAGAAGGGTTGAAATATCCATTTTGCCCTTAAATCAAAGTCGAAGCTCCTCCATTAAGGTTTCCTTCTCAGCCACTAGTGTCCGAGAAAGGAGAGCCACTGACAAAATCGCACCACCCCTGAAAGTTGCCTAACCCCTCTCACTCTGACCCTGGCCAGAGAACTTGTAATCATCTGGCATCTTCAAAGAAGCAGGAGGAGAGAGAGAGACGTAGTCACTCTGTGGTCAGGGTCTTGGATTCAAGACGATGCCGCTGCTAGGAGTTGCAGCGGCGGTGACCAAGAAAACGAAGACGAAGAATAGGGTTTGATTGCAAGAAAGACGATGAGTAACCGGGTTCATAGATGCTTAATTTCAAAGAAGATGAAGAAGAGGGTTCGTTTTAGGACAGGGGACAACGGTTCGATTGCATGGAAGACGAAGAAGAGGAGAGAGAGCCCTGTTTGGTTTATTCGATTGTAGAGAAGACGAGTAAGAGGAGAGAGAAAGATGAAGCCTAGCAGAGTTGTTTGGTTTTGTTCGATTGTAGAGAAGGCGAAGAGGAGAGAGAAATCCCTGTTCGACTTGTTTGATTGCGGAGAAGGCGAAGAGAGAAGTCCCTGTTCGATTGCGAGCTCCCCACCTCACCTCGCCGCTGCATCTCCGGTTCAGTCAATTAGGTGCTTACAGTTTTCGCCGGTGATGAGGTACTACAACACAGCAGCTGTAGTCACCAAACCCTCCCTCCCCCACCTCACCTCGCCGCTACATCTCTGGTTCAGTCGGTGAGGTGCTTACAGTTGTCACCGGTATTGAGATACTACAACACAGCAGTTGTCGCCGCCAAACCCTCCCTGCCCCACCTCACTTCGCTGCTACATCTCTGGTTCAGTCGGTGAGGTGCTTATAGTTGTCGGTGATGAGATACTACAACATAGCAGTTGTTGCCGCCAAACCCTCCCTCCCCCACCTCGCCTACCTCATCTCAGGTTCAGTCGGTGAGGTGCTTACAGATCGAAAACAGCAGTCGGTGATGAGGTTCGGAAATGGGCTTGGTCGGAAAAACCTCTGCAGTACTACTACGCATTTGAAGGGTTTGGGAAGTTTTCGACCATAAAAGAGTATATTAGAGATTTTTAAAAAATATAACGATCGTTTAGACGGAATGTTACGGATGGAAAAGTTTTAGGTAATTTTTAGAAAAAATAAGAACCTTAATCAATTTTCAAACAATAAGAGTAATGAACTAAATCATAAGGGTGGTTTAAGAAATTTATCCAAAAAAACTATTAATTTATTTTGGGCTCTATCGAGTGCCAGCAACTACCCCGTGTGGCCGTGTCTCATATCGGGAGTATATCCACCAGTCGTACCACCATCAATGCATCAACCGGGTCCCAATCCCAGAAAACAAAGTAGAGATCTGACTATTTTCAGCCATCTGATTTGTTGAATTGTAGTTTGGAAATAACTAACGCTAAGGCCAATTTTTAGTGTAAGAAAAGCTGTGGAAAGTGGAAGCGTCGGACCTATCCAACGGCTACCTGCCACGTTGCAAGTAACTTGGAGCGTTTACACTATCCAGGGAAAAAATCCCAATTCATTAACTACCAACTAACTCAGTAATTCCCGTCAACGCTGACAGTTATACACACTTGGCAAATCTAAGAATCATACTGATTCTGGTTGTGTTTGGCATACAGTTTTTAGAAACATTTCTTATTAATTGTAGGGTCAAGATGTGGCGACACATTATCGATCAACCCAATTAGTGTCTCAGTTGCAGCTCCCCACAATTCCGTCATCCTCTCCATGGCCTTATCTTCTGCTACAGAAGCTACTGCGATCAACATTCGCTCCACCGCCGCTCTTTTTACAGGACCCAGATCTTACTCTTCACTCATCTCCTTGAGTTTCCCAGCCAGACCCAGCAACGATGGCAGCATCAAGAAGCTGTCAATCGCTACGGGTGATTCGAAATGGAGAACCAGGGTTTCTTTTCTTCCTTCTTTCTTCAAGAAAGCAAAGGACGCTACGGCCCTCAAGGAGGAGCTCCTAGAGGCCATTGCTCCTCTCGACCGAGGCGCCGAGGCCACTCCTGAAGACCTAGAGCAAATCGATCAGGTGAACTTTACTCTCTCTCTCTCTCTCTCTCTCTCTCTCTCTCGCTTCAGGATAAGATGCGCAAATTTACAAGAATCAGAACTTGGGATATTTCGAATAGTCAAATTTTAGTTCCTGATTTTTCTCCACTGAATGTTTATTAGATTGCGCGCAAACTAGAAGCTGTTAATCCAACAAAGCAGCCACTTAAATCTGATTTGCTGAATGGAAAATGGGAGCTTATATATACTACTTCAAAATCAATTTTGCAAACCCAGGTATGAATGATGGTATTGCCTCTCTTTTTTTTAATATTAAAAAAAACTATGGAAAGTCCTATCAGGAATTGGGTTATATGTTGCTTGTCAGACAAGATACTAAGAAAGTTGATTTCCTTGTTTTGTTCACATAACAAGAAATTGTAAAATGACAGTGCATATAGTCCACTTCAGGAATTGAGTTCAATTTCCTAAGCACATCTTTTCCTCCCCTGTTCGAAAAGTTTTGTTAGTACTACTTGTGATTTGGGTTTGTGCCATATTGCTCATGAATGCATCCATACTGATATTCTTATTAATGAGGGAGAGTGCGATCATATCTGATGAGGACAATGGTGGAATAATAGGACATAGGACAAAAACGTTGGAGCAATATACTCTGGTTATTAAAGAGGAAGAATTCAATGCCAGCAATGTTTTATGAAACAGTGTTTGACAATAAACAAGCTAGATATTCAAATGAGTGGACATGAAGAATTTCTTCTGGATGAGAGGCAAAACTAGAAAGAATAGGATTAAAACGAGTATACTTGTGAGAACTTGGGAGGAACTCCAATAGGTCATGAAATGAGGGAAACTAGAAGAAGGTTAGATATGCATAAATTGGAGCATTAGAAAAAAGTCCCTAATCTTATGCAAATTGATGGTTTTAGAAGAGCTAGGACCAGGCCAAAAAGGACAAAGGAAGAAGGTAATGGCAATTGATTTGAGGTCTCACAGTCTATCAAAGAATATGGCCCTTAATATAGTATTGAAAAAAAATTCGTGTAACTAGTCCCATATGGTTGGATAGAACTTTTCTTGTTGCAATTAAAAGAGAAGATCAAAAGAACGAAATTATTCATGCTAACTTAGTTGAACTGGTAGATATAACCGTTCATGAGAGTACTGGCTAAACAAAATTCATTCATGGTTCTGTTTGACAAAGTGGACAACATATGTATTGGTTTAGTGAATATTATCAATAGAGGTATGATTTGGAGTTTATAATGGGGGTTTTATTAAAATATGATTCCTTATATTATCTCTGCTGTCTTAATCCCAGGGGAGGATGGGAAATGGGGGACATGTACTTATAAGCATGTTGTCAATAAGATGAATACCAAATTGGCCTTTGATTCAGACATAAATGAGATCCCTTTCACATATGTTTCCATGTCATTCTTTTGGATCCTTATAACTCCTCTCTTTTTGGGATGCAGATATTCAATCCCTTGACACATAATGGTCCTAATTGATTTTCTTTTTGATTTATAAATATAAAATATGATATGTGCACTTCCCTTGCAATCCAGTATGTTCAATCAATTTGCTGTTTTCTCTCTATTTCATATCGTTAACTTTCTGAAGAATACACATGGTTTGCTTTAAAGACTTCATAAACATTATAAAGTTACTTCATCATGTTCCACATTTGTTAGCCTCTTTTTAGCATGTATAAAATATACCATTAGGTCCTGTTTGATTTTCTCTTGCTTTCCAATAATTCATGTAAAAATATGCTACTCACTTAGTCATATTGTGGCAGAGACCAAAATTATTAAGATCACGTGTAAACTACCAGGCAATTAATGTGGATACATTGAGGGCCCAAAACATGGAATCTTGGCCATTTTTCAATCAGGTGGTGTTTCTGAGTAATGCTTCCTTTTTATTTATTTAGTTTTGTATAACTTTCTTCTTTCTCTTAATTGAAGCATCAACAACATGAGTTTTCCTAATCTTAATCATTGAGCTCTGGGAGTAGATGAAATCCCCTCTTTTTGCCTATCCTCAACGAATTTTATGTGAACATGCTTTTTTATGCTCTGTATTGCCTTGGACAATAGACCGGGGAATATAATTTGGATGTTTTAGAGATAATATTTAACTTGATCTTTATATGATTTGATATGATCTATGTTCCTTAAATTGTTATCTGTTTCCAAAATATCTTTGGTGTAGATTAAACAAAGAGTTAACACACTAATAATCTGGAGGAATAGTTAGCTAAACACTAATAGCCTGGAAAATAGCTGTTATATAATCAAAGGAAATCCAGTATACTGCTTTATAACAAGCTTGATAACCTGAGAGTAGTGGGTACTCTCAGTCCGGCTATTGCTGCAGCAACTTTTCAGGCCTGTACCTTACTTTCTTAGTTTAGTTTTGAATCTTTTTTGGATCAAACTAACTTGTAAACATTGTACTTGTACAACCTGTTATTTTGTACAGAACCTTAGTTTACATGGATTCTGGTGCATAGAATCTTTGGTACAGAAGTACATAGAATACTTTACCATTCTCAAGAAAAAAAAAATCTAATAGCACATGAAACAGATTGCTCGTATAACATCCATAGACGCGGACTAAACTCCAAGGTTTCTATGTAAATAGTGTTGCTATTGGCATCAAATCATAAAGGACTTGAAGGAAAACTTAAAACATACTTGTGACATGGTTTAACAGAAGAGGTTCTAGAGTGTCAAGTTTGAATTACATTTTGAAACTTTTTTGCTCCATTTCACATCTGATTTTTCTTGAGAAGTAACTTTATACATTTTCTTCTGAGGTTTTAAATAGGTGATACAAGCCTATGCCAGAATCATCCGGTTTGATTGGGCAGGCACTACTATCTCTTTGGAACCAGTCCCATCACTTAAGGCTAATGGACTTTAAACTTGGCCCACAGTCCAATACTCTAAGCCTGAATAAGAAGATGACAACAAGAAAATATTCCAGAAAATGCTCAGGAGATATTTTATGTTTTCCTATTTTGTTTTTGTTTCTTTGTCTTATTAGGTTGTTTGATTGGCAAGTTAGGATTACCATTTCTTTGTAAAGAGAGCCTTGCATCTCTATAAATAGCTTTGTTCTATTAAATTTTGAAGCCAGTAAACCAATGACTGAGGAGTGCAGTTCAGTTTTCTAATAACTGTTGGACTTCTCCCTTTTTAGTGTCTAATTTATGGTAAAACTCATCATAAGCCTTATTTTTTATTTCATTCACTTTCTTTTTAACTTCCTTTCTTATGATTTTATATTTTTCCCAATTTTCTACATTTCTAGTTTTTTGCCATTCTTTGTAGTGTGCTTGTATTAGTCTAATTATATTTTGAATCTCTTCATTCCACCACCAAGTTTCTTTAGTACCTTGCCACTTCTCTTCATATTCTCCTAAGACATTCATTGCTACTTTCTTTATATTTTTTGCTATTTCAGCTCAAATACCACTGATCTTTCCATCTAAATTCCAATTCGCCTCTGTTCTCATCTGTTTCTAAATTGAGCTAGCTTTCCCCTTTCAGGTTTTCTCACATAATTCTTGGACACCTATTTCTTCCCTACTTCTCTTTCATTTCCTAATGTGCACATCTACCACCACTAGTCTATGTTGTGTTGTCAAGTTTTCTCTCTGAATGACTTTGCAATCTTTACACGTCATTTGTTCTATTCGCCTCGTAAGGAAAAAATCTATTTGACTTATGTTTGACCCACTTTAAAATGTAATGAAGTGTCTATCATTTTTTTGGAAAAAGGTGTTTAAAATTGCTATATCATAAGCTATGCAAGATCTAGTATTGCACCTCCTAATTCATTCCTCTCCCAAAACCTAAATCCTCTATGCACCATATCATATCCTACACTTCTTTTCCCTACGTGCCCATTTAAGTCTCCTATAAAATTTTTCCCCACTTAAGTCCAAGTGTTTCTTGGAACATTTCAGGTTGAGATGAATTTTTTTATCTTTGTGAAATTGTATTTCATCTTCAAATGTTGCATGCTAGGTCAGAACTAGGTCATTTCAACAAATATTTTTTTGGAAGTTAAAAAGGAAAAGAATGATGATGGTTTAAGTTCTTTTCTCTTTCCCTCAAAGTCTCAGCCTAATATTTTCCATTTACAAGTTGAGATCAATGTTTTTACAGGTAACAGCAGACTTAACCCCTCTCAATGCAAGAAAGGTGGCTGTTAAATTTGATAAGTTCAAAATTGTTGGTCTGGTTAGTGATTCCTCTTACTGAAGCATATTTGTTGAATGTAAATTCTCGATGTTTATGTCTGCTATATTAATTACTTTGACAATAGTCATGATGGTTGAGTCTCATGTTATACTGCATAAACAATAGGGTTGATCATTTGGGCACGCATTTGTAAGTCCAGCCAGGCCTGGAAATTTTGATATTTTAATATAATAAAATGCATATAACAAATTATATATATTCTGTAATTTTGATTATAAAAATTAAAATATATATGGGCGAAAATAGATGCCTATCCCAATCCAGCCTGGGCCATGGTCATCCTTAATACACCACCCTATATACAATGGGTTTTAGGAGCAAGATTCATGCGGCTGACTGCACGTAGTTAGAAAAGGCTTACAAGTTGAGAAATAGGGGAATTTCTACAATTTGGCTCAGTTATTTCTTTAGGAATCTTGTAATGCAACTATTTTGTCTCAATAAATTAAATATGGTCATTCAAATATTTCAACTTTTTACATACATATGCATTAACTATTGAATATAGGGGACAAAACTATTTAACTAAAATTTCCAAATTCTAATTGGTAGAAAAGTTTCACGTTAAATTCAACTTGTATCTGTTGTTGCTTATTTTATTTTGTTGCATCTATGGTGTGCAGATACCAATTAAGGCACCCGGAAGGGCTCGTGGTGAACTGGAAATTACATACTTGGATGAAGAATTACGGTATGCTACAACGATCAGATTCAGTATATATGGTAGACACATTCAGAAAGCATGGTCCAAGAAAAACTATAAATGCTCAGAATTTATTGCTGTTTCTGAAATAAGGTCTCACAGAACTACAGTTAAAACATGCATTAGAATGTTATTTTCTTTGATTAGAGGTTATGAAGAAGACCAACAGAAACCAGAAGTTATATTGGAAGTTGAAGGCTCTTTTTTCTTTAAGTCCTAGTATCATGGCTTGTTCATTCTAACTGCTTGAAAGCTAAGATGATCAGGTTCAGAATTGAATACTGGAAATTGGGCTAAGATTCTGTCTTTTGAGGTCTGGAACATGGATATGGGTATGGGTACCGCATTTAATGTGCTTATACATTTTGTTTCTCAGTACTTAGCTACTGCTTTTAGTTGAGCTTCTAACAAATACTGATTGTTTACAGTATTTGATGTAGGATTGCTGCTTTGATACCAAATTGATGTAGGACTTAAATGATCGAAGGATGAGTCTAGGAGGTTTAGGACTGATTTAGGGTGATTTTAGGACTACAAGTAGAGGTTGGTTAGTTTAGAAAAGGTATAGGGGCTTAATTGCAAGAACTGCAAATTCATCTTAAGACTGACAACTTTGAAAAGGAAAGTTGTAGATGGTGACCAAGTTTGTAAGGTTCAAGTATGTCTTCTAGGTTGTGAAAAGTAAAAATGATAACTATAGAATGTTGGATTCCAGGTGGAATTTGGGGAGATGAAAGGTTGTGAATAGATAGGCAGTATCCAAACATGGAAGCAGTCAGATATGGTTTGGCACAAAGGACAAAAATGAATGGAATGGGGATTTCTTCTTTTGGTTTGGACAGAAAAATAACAGAAAACTCACCTAGATCAGTTCCAGTTCTTTGAGACTGTTGAATTGATGCCTTTTGATGAACTTATGACTCTTGATAGTTGTAATGGTTGCTTTCAAATTGCAACATTAAAGAGGAAATAGATAGAGAAAGAAGAGAGAAAACCCCAAAATCACTCAATGGGATGCCTAAGATCTCAAGAACCACACAGACAACATATAAAATGGCCAATAACCCTACTATCTAGAAAGCAAAAAATGCATTAAGAATCAGAAAATTCCATATTTGGATCTTTAGTTTTTGCATCAGTATTGTATGTTAGAATAAACTATTTACCAAATTTTACAAGTGTTGATTCTATAAAGCATACTCTGGTCCAGCTATCATAGATCAAAAGCATCTTGAGAATATCAAAATCAAAACATAAGGAACTCTAACCAGATAGTCTGGATAACATCAGAAACAAATTATATCATCCTGAAAGATAAATGCATTGAGAAGCTATAGTGTGGATAGATACAGGTTCCTAATCGTACATATTGGATTTTCATCTGCTATTCAAATTTGATAGAAAACATGGCTCTTGATAGAGCAAAATGGCAAGGCGTGATTCATTTAGATTATCCTAAATAGTTGGAGTTCAGGCTGAGTTGACTTAATCGAGTTTTATGGATGATATCCAAAAGCTTCGGTGAAAGAAAAGAAATTAAAACAACAGGATGTTCACAGTGAGATCTTTTTGCAATAAACTCATTAAGGGGAAAGCTGTTTCTGGTGAAGATCTGGGAATGATTCAACGATCTCCTATTCTCCAAGACTGGAAGCTTTTATGTGGCTAATTGGTGGGTCTACTAAAGGTTCTTATGATCATAAACTTTTATTGAAAAAATGGTGTCTTATGTATGGAGTTACTCTGATTTTCTTCTTCAAGGTTGATTGAAAACTTCCTGCATCTCCTGTTCAGACAATTCAACAATGACCAAAAGTCTTGAGGAGAAACATTCAAGTTTATGAATGATAACAATTTATTCTTTTTTTTTTTTTTTGAAGGCTATTGAAGGAAAGGAACATGAGTTTTTTTTTTCTTTTTGTTTTTGACAAAGTTAAGATCACTTCTTTGAATTTGTAGAGACATCCATTCTAACACTTACATTGACTTTGAAAGAGTTCCAGAATATGCAGGAGATCAGCACAAAGGCTTTTGGGATGTGATTGTGAAACATTGATCTTTTCTTATTCATGGGGAGTGAGGCATAATGTACTTTTGTGATTGTTGTATATCCTTTTTTTGATCCACAATCGTCTTGGTGTTTCTTTTTTTTATTTAAATCTGCCTGCCATAGTTAACTTTTCACATATTTAGTAAAGTTAATTCTTACCTACAAAAAAAAGATTGGAACAAAGAAAACCTTCACCATGTTCGAAATCTGGATCAGCATTTTTATCCACTTGTTACAAGCTAACGAGCAACAAAAGATTAACAAAACATTGTTCAATAATCTGGAAGGAATGTATAAATTCTTTCAGTTTATTACAACAACCACATCAGTAGCTACTAGCTAAATGGCAAAAAGAATACAAACAGAACTCAACTTTTTTGTTTGTCTGAACGTTTTTTGGTAAATTTACTACTACTGTTCTTGTATCTACAAGATGCCTTAATGAAGAGTGGAGAGCTAACAATTTTATAAACCTTCAATATTTATTTATAACATTAACACACAGTGGAAAGCATTAGTCTAAATTGAGATGACAAAATTAATCAGCATAATTCCATAGGTTCTTTCTTCACTCACTCCAAAGTTTTATAGTTTATGGTGAGCTCTAGCTTGTGAGCAAGTTCCTTTTCTCCTTAAAGTGGTGAATTAATTTTTATCATAATTGTAATTGCTTTTTTTGTTATTTGGTGCAGAGTTTCAAGGGGAGACAAAGGAAACTTGTTTATCTTGAAAATGGTCGATCCATCTTACAGAGTCCCTGTCTAATCTGCAAATTCCAATGCAACTTACATTTGCATATTATGTTTTCTTCCCCATAAGAATGGGACACCCCTGCAAGTCTTCTTGACCATACCTCCCACCATATTTCAGTTGAAGAGGATAGATGGATTCATCTTGCAGGCCAAATTTTGTTTTGACTTTTGAGCACGTATCTGAATGCAGAATTGCTTCTCTACATTCTACAGATGATTCCTTGCTAGCTACTTCAGACACTAGTTGGTCAATGTGCTTTGTATTTTCATAATAATTTTGGTAGAATCTAATTATAATGATTATATAACCAACAGACTCTGTCAGTTTGGGCCCTGTAGTGCTAGAACTTAATTAAGTAAAGGACCTAGGGGATAGTTTTTGGGGAAGGTCTTGGGATTACAAATATGTAACTTGGATGGTCTGTCTGAATTGGTGTTTCTCTTTTGTTGTTATGTTTGTAGGAGTTGCCTTAACACCTACCCAATTTGTATTTCGTTTTTTCCTTTTAATGAATTTTTTAATATTTACTTATCAGAAAAAAATCCTAGAATGGAGGTTCATTTACTGGAGATTGTTTGTAAGAAACAAGAACAAGATGGCATAGGATAACTGAGACCACATGAGAGATAATACAGGATAATTCTCACTACCATGGAGTAAGGATGGTACTCAATTGTTTTATCATACTTAAATTGGATTACTTGAATTTTTGTCTGCTTTTCTTTTTAACCTCAAATTCCATATTATTGATGCAGGAGCCAAGTAGTATTCATCAACATGTATGGTTTTGGCACCCTCTGATTGAGAAACACATTGATAGTTTAAATTTGCATTAAGAGAACCAAACCTCCGCTAAGGAAATGATTTACAGAAAAATATTAGGATAGTCATTTCTTACAATTGCTGCTAAGCACTAACATTTCAAATCTCTGGAATTCATGTTCCTCTGTGTGCTTGAGCATCATATTGGGGTAACCTGTTTCATCCCCTAATTGAGCACGGATCTATCGCTTTAGCCTCAACAGCAAAACACAATGCAGAAGCTCAGTGATTGATATTTGGACAAGAGAACATCTCTTGGGGCATCTAAGAAAATATATCTAGAGATTTGGAAATGCTCCAATGGAGTTTCAGGTTTCCACCCCCTCTCTCTCCCTCTTTCCTCATTTTCTTCATCAACTGTTCATTGTGGTCTCTCCCCTCTCCTTTCTTCTTCATCTTCTTTCTCTTTTTTATTCTTTTACCCCCATCTCCCTGCCGCAACTTGACAACTTGCAACAGATCGTTTCTCCCCATGTTCAGCTACAGCCCCCGACTTTTCCTCTCCTTCCTTTTTCTTCTTCTACTACAATAAATCATTAATTTCTCTTCAATTGGGCGGCAACCTAATTAGACTCGAGTTTGAACAGCAGCCAGCAAATCCTCCATTTCTCTTTTCCTGCTCGGCAGTAATATAAAAGCAGATCTCTTGAGAAAGAGTGCAAATGCAAATGTGTACAGTATAAATACAAACAAAATAATAAAAAATACTAGCGGGGCCCATGTGATGGACAGGATGGGGCACTCCTCCCAGTCCCTCTACCCCATCCCCACCTTATCCCCAGTGGGGGGGTGGGTTTGAGGCAAGGCATCCATTCCCTATCACTTAAAAATAATTTAATTTGTGGATATTTTACAAATAGGATTAAGGGAATTTGGGGTATTTTACTAGATATTTTATAAATGGAATTGTTGAATCCTAAGATTATAAAAATATGAGGAAAACTTAGATCTATTATATATACTAAAACGGTTGAATCTAGTTCAACCGGATTCCAGTTGCTAACAATAGAAAGTCTGTTAATTAAAACTAAAATATAAAATACTACGTGGTAACTCTTTATTGGTGGGTTCATGCATCCATGAACTCAATGAAAGGTGAGGAAGAGGATAAATAAGAATTATAGATAATTTAAGAGATAAATAAAAATTAGGGAAAGATAAATGATGAGGGGCATTTTGGTCAACCCACTTGATGATGGACACGTGGATGCTGTCAATAACGCAACATCCCACTCAGCAAGACAACTCGTTGGCTCGACATGCAGCAGTCAATATTAGGTACGAAGCCAAGCTAGAGCAAGGTCAGCCCATAACATCCGACACAATAGAACAGCTCGCTGGAGTAACATGTGGCAGTCAGCATCAAATACGCGGCCGAGCTAGGGCGAACTTGATCCTCCATCAGCCCCCAGCTTGCCCGAAACAGCCCCGCGAACAACGCCCGCGTAAGCGTTATAACCGCAGCACAGAGAACGGTCCACCGAGTTGACCGCCCCAAACCAGCAGGTGACCTATAACTACCGCATGGATCTAGCAAATAACTGACCAATACACCCTGGGATTTAGGAAACAGCTCTGTACAAGGCTTAGAGACATTACCAGACAGCATCTAAACCTCAGGTAGCTATAAAAAGACCTCAGGACCACTCCAAAAGGTATGCACACATAAACTCTCACTCTCTCATATCCTCTCTCACAAAGGATCAATCACTAACTTAAGCATCGGAGTGCCCCCCGGGTCAAAATATACCCAGGCACTCTAACTTCTCTTCCTTTTCAGCTCTTAGCTCGGACCCCCAACTTGGCCTCATAGCTCGGCACTAAAGTTCAACTCACACCACAGGCTAAACCCGATTTGAGCCACCTCATCAGACCTAAGGGAGTGAACAGGTTATGTGCCTCATCTATTGGTGTGACCATTTTTGGCTTCATCAATTGGCATCGTCTATGGCAAAAGCAGCAAAAAGCCTGTGTTCCCTTTCATTCATCTTTTTATCCCTCTCATTTTACTAAGAAAAAGCTCTTTAGATGGCACTTTCAGGAAATCCCTCCACCAACAACATCAATGCCAGATCCCAATCATCACCATCAGTCAAATCGACGTTCCACTACCGCAAGCAGAGAATGTGAGTATACCTCCCCCATCCATGGAACCAACAACACCTCCTATAGCGGTGGATATGCAACAGTTTAATCACTTGGTACGATGTGTCAATAACATGACTGAACAAATGTAGTCGTGGGAAAATCAGTTTGTATTTATCACTGGATAACAACAACAGCAATCCCAGTAGCCACACCAGCAGAAGCCTCAACAACAGTTCCGTCAGCAATCCCAGCAACCCCACCAGCAATCTCAACAGCGGAGTCAACCTCAGCGCCCGGTGATGACTAAACTACCGGCACCCAGGGGCGGTCAGCTTTACGACAATCAATAACACCCCCCATCTAACCACCAGAATCAAGAAGGCTTGCCTCAATCTCAAGTGTGCAGTCAGATCCACGTTCCAAACGAAGAAGGTGTTGCGGCACTGGATGAACAAGGACAAGCGGAGGCCCGAGCTGAATCTAATGCGGCGAGCTCCACCAAGGTTACTAAGGAAAAGCATTGTGTAGGGAGAAAGACACGGCTCGCCCGGGCAGGGGATGAAGCATAACCAAGAGAAGGTAGCACGACAACAGGGAGAATAATTTCCTTATCTGATCAACCTGGTCTAACTAGGGAAACCCTGCTTGCACCGGAAATACTCAAAGCTCCATGCCCTAATAACTTCCCGGCACCTACCCTGGAATCTTACCAAGGGAAGTCCAATCCAGTGGAGCATGTTAACAGCTTTCAAGCTTTAATGCTCTTTCACGGAGCTAATGATGCTAGTATGTGCATAGCATTCCCCACCACTTTGAAAGAAGAAGCTTGGTTATGGTATTCAGGATTGACTCCAAGGTCCATAAAAAATTGAGAGCAATTCACCTGACTCTTCATCAACCAATTCATCACAAGCATGCCGCATTCTAAATCAGCTACATGCTTGTTCAACATAATTCAGAAATCCAAAGAGCCACTTAGGGAATACATTCGGCGTTTCAACATGGAAAGGTTGCAGATCCCTGATTTGGATTCCTCCGTACAGTTGATAGCAGCCAAGAAAGGCGTTAGGCACAAAAGGTTGAAATGGGAGCTAGAACTCCACCCTCTAGCTACCATGGAAAAATTCCTCACCATCGCCCACGAATACATTAGGACGAAAGAAGCAGTAGGTGGGGAAACTCAGATTACAGGAAAAAGGTAACAAACAGATGAAGAAGTAAGCACCAGTTGAACCAGGCGAAGGAGTAGATCGCCTCATAAAAGCAAATCCCCAAGGAGAAGGAACAGCAGCAGCTCGCCGCGTTGAAAAAGTATGTCACTGAACAGAAGAGCAGGACGACGACCAAAAACACCTCCCGCATACAACAAGATATTTACACCACTGAATGCTCACAAAAAGGAAATTCTCATGCATATCCAATCAAATGATTACGTGAAATGGCCTCCCAAGATGAGGGGAGACTCCAACACCAGGAATCCAAACAAGTATTGTCATTTCCACAAAGACTACGGGCATGACACTGAGAACTATTGGAACCTGAAAATTGAAATCGAGGACCTTATCAAGCGAGGCTACTTGAAACGCTTCATCAATGATGAGTGGATCCAAGGAATAGAAGCCAATAAGGAAGCACCGTAGAACAGTAGGCAGCAAGAACCACCAACTAGAACTTCATAGGCCCTATAGAAATAGGTTAGGGGACAATCAACGTAATCACAAGGGGACCCATTATAGCAGGATACACCTCATCTGCTGGGAGAAACGCGGTATGTAAGCTGGAATAGGAGAATGACCAGCCCCACAAACGTCCCAGAACGGAAGAGGTCATTTATTTTATGATGATGACATGCGGGGGATCCAATACCCTCATGATGATGCACTGGTGGTAAAATTGCTAATCAATGATTTCAAGGTAAAAAGGATTTTGGTAGATTCAGGCAGCTCGGATGACATCTTATTCGCTGAGGCCTTTAAGAGAAAGGAGTTGAGAAAGGCTGACCTGCAGCCTGCTAATATACCTTTGGTAGGATTCAGCGGGGAAGTAGTTCGCTCGATTGGTAAGATTAGGTTACCGATTGAAGCCGGCTCCCCACCCCACACAGTTCGCCTGGAACATAATTTCTTAGTAGTAGCGGCATCATCACCTTATAATGCAATCTTGGGACGACCAATTCTACATGCATTGCGAGCTGTAGTATCCACATACCACTTAGCATTAAAATTTCCAACAGACACCGAGGTAGGAGTGCTACGTGGTGATCAAATAGAATCTCGGAAGTGCTACGTAGACTCATTGAAAGCTAAAGGGAAGATGATAGTCGACATCGACCTGAACCCACCACCAGAAAACACTGAGGAAAGAGCTCGCCCAACCAAAGACACGGTGGCAATACAAGTCTCTAAAACCGACCCAAAGAAATGCTACGGATAGGAGCTCACCTAAAAGATCCCCAGCGGTCCAAATTGGTAAGTTTTTTATTAAAAAATCTAGATGTTTTTGCCTGGTCGGCAACTGTAATGCCTAGAATTGACCCTAAACTAATAACTTATAAACTTAATGTGGACCCTACAGTTAGACCAGTCCAACAAAGGAAGAGAAACCTTGCCCCGGAAAGGTGGGAAATAGTAAATGAAGAAGTAGGAAAGTTGTTAGCTGCAAACTTCATAGAAGAGGTCCAATACCTGAGCTGGGTAGCGAACCCAGTCTTAATGAAAAAAGCAAACGGAAAGTGGCGGATGTGTATAGATTTTACGGACCTAAACCGCGCCTGCCCAAAAGACAACTTGCCCCTACCTAGCATAGACCGCTTGGTGGACGCGACCTCAGGATTCGAACTGCTCAGCTTCATGGATGCCTATTCGGGATACAATCAGATCCTGATGGACCCTGAAGATCGGGAGAAGATTGCATTTACTACCGAGATAGGCCTATACTGTTACAAGGTCATGCCATTCGGTTTAAAGAATGCTAGAGCGACCTACCAACGATTAGTGAATTGTGTTTTTTCAAAGTTAATTAGTAATAAAGTAGAATGCTATGTGGATGATATGGTTGTAAAGATTATGTTTTCAAAAGAATTGGTTTCCGACTTAAATCTTGTATTTGAAATTTTGCGAAAACATAACCTAAAATTAAACCCAAACAAGTGTGCTTTTGGTGTGACCTCAGGAAAGTTCCTGGGCTACATCGTCAGCTAGAAAGGCATAGAGGCCAACCCGGAAAAAATCCAAGTGATCTCAGATACGAAACCACCCAAGACGGTTAAGGAAACCCAAAGACTAACAAGACAAATAGACACCCTGAACCGGTTTATGTCCAAGTCAGCTGGGAGGTGTCTTCCCTTCTTTAAGGCCATAAAATAGAACCAAGACTTCGAGTGAACCAAGGAATGTCAGCTCGTCTTCGACGAATTGAAGCAATACCTCAGCTCACCCCCTCTACTGACCAGGCCAGAGGCGAGAGACGAGCTCAAACTCTTACCTCTCTACAAGTGATGAAGTGGTAAGCTCAGTCCTTGTCAGAGATGTAGATAGAACACAACTACCCATATATTATGTTAGCAAAGTACTTCAAGCCGCCGAAACGAGGTATCCAAACATTGAGAAGCTCACCTTCGCCTTAGTATTAGCTGCCCGGAAGTTGAGACCCAACTTCCAAGTACACTCCATAGTGGTGCTAATGGACCAACCGCTAAAGCAAATTCTCTTGAAGCCTAAGATCTCAGGAAGACTCACCAAATGGGCAATCGAGTTCAGTGAATATGATATCCGATTCGAGCCGCACACAACGATCAAAGCACAGGTCCTGGCAGATTTTATTGTCGAGTGTACTTTTAGCTCGCCATCGACCGAGCAGATGGTGCTAACAACGGAAGCCTTATCTAGCATGACATCCCCACCTCGCGAGAAAGCGAGCTGGGACGAGGAGCCCTAGATACTTCACGTGGACGGTTCGTCTCATCGGGGCAAAAGCGGAGCTGGGTTAATACTATACGGACCATATGGAACAAAGCTGGAATATGCGCTCCGGTTTCTATTCCAAGCATAAAAAAATGAAGCTAAATACAAAGCCCTACTAGTAGGATTGGCATTAGCAAAGGAAGTAGGAGCCAAACACATGGTGATATGTAGAGACTCACAGCTCGTCGTAAACCAGGTAAATGGGAATTATGAGGCTCGAGACTCCTCCATGATGGCATACCTCGCCAAAGTTAGAGAACTCCTACCAGTGTTCAAGTCATAGTATCTCCAAAAAATCCCGAGATCAAAGAATACAAAGGTTGATGCTCTCTCCAAATTAGCGAGCACGTTGGACTCAGCAAAATGAACTATCTAAATCAAAGAACTATCATGACCCTCAATAGAAAAAGCGAGTGAGGAGGTCGCCAATATCACTACCACTGAGCCAAGTTGGATTGACCCACTCTACAATTACCTGAAACACGGTGTGCTACCAGCGGAAAGAAATGCAGCTCGCCAGGTAGAGCGACAGGTGATAGTAGGCGAGCTACTCTACAAAAGATCCTTCACGATGCCCTACTTACGATGTCTGAGGCAAGATGAGGCAAATCAAGTTCTACGAGAAATCCACGAGGGCCTTTATAGATGACACCAAAGGGGGTAGGGTCCTCACTCAAAAAGCCCTACAACAAGAATACTACTGGCCCACCATGAAAGTAGACGCAACCGAGTTGGTCCAACGCTGTGATCAGTGCCAATAGCATGTGAACATCCTACATCAACCCGCTACTGACCTAAGATACTTAACCAGCCCATGGCCATTTGCGTAGTGGGGCATAGATCTATTGGGGCCCTTCCCATCGGTCAAGGGACAAAAAACGTTTTTGGTGGTAGTTGTCAATTACTTCACTAAGTGGGTGGAAGCAGAACCCCTAGTGACAATAACAGCTTGCAGCGTCCAAAATTTTTTATAGCGAAACATTGTGTGCAGGTTCAGCCTGCCAAGAGTGTTAATATCCGACAATGGAAAACAGTTTGAAGACATTAAATTTCAAGACTGGTGCGAACATATGGGAATAGAACAAAGACTCACATCGATGGCATATACCCAAGCTAATGAGCAAGCCGAAGTCACCAATAGAGCGATACTACAAGGACTCAAAGCTTGGTTATCTCAAGCCAAAGGACTATGGGTAGACGAGCTACCCAGTGTTCTATGGGACTACAAGACCACTGTCAAAACGACAACCGGTAAAACACCCTTTAACCTGACTTATGGGACCGATGCCATAATACCGACAGAATTATAAATTCCAACCTTGCGATCTGAAACGTACGTCGAAGGAACAAATGGGAAAGAGCTGTGAGCTAACCTCTACCTACTAGAAGAAACAAGAAAACTCGTCTACATTCGGACTGCAGCGTACCAACAACGTGTTACGCAATACTATAATGCTAAAGTCAGGAAACAAAATTTCAGGACCGGCGACCTAGTGCTCAAGAAAATCATGGCACCTGAGCCTTGGAGTAGGGAAGCTCGGTCCGAATTGGGAAGGACCCTAGAGGGTTTCTAAAGTTTTCGGTGGAAACACATATGAGCTCGAGACACACGAAGGGAAAAAAGTTCCTCGAGCCTGGAACATAGATAATCTATGATGATATTACGCATGAACAAGGATCCAAATAGCTCGCCCGTACCAAAAAACAACTCGGCAGGTCGCACAAGAACTCGGAACAATACGACGCGATTGAATGGCGTAGAATTGACATACATGGAATATCAAAAAAAACAAGATTTCTTTACTACAAAAAAAAAACTTCTTTAGCCAAATGTGGAGCATGCAGGCCCCCAAAATCTTGATAGGAGCTTGAAAAGCCCCAAAAAACAATAGAGAAGAACCATCAGACAACACAACAGATCCCTCAGCCGAGCTGAGAAGTAGGCTACTCATCACCATCAACACCGTCATAAGCCTCTTCACCCTCTCCCCCATCAAGCTCCTCTTCATCATTTTCCTCCTCCTCCTCCTTCGGGGTTAGGGGGCTCTTCATCCACCCAGCTGACAAGTTCAGGTGGCACTCTTCGAGAAGTGATGGAGCTGACATCAATATTGGGGTAGAGAGACTTGAGATAGCGGCGACACAACTTGAAGCCCTTCTTCATTGAAGGAACACCGTCCAGTGCCTGTTGATTTTCATACTCAGGAGACTTCAGGTAAGAAGCCACCGCCTCCACCCTAGCTCGCTCAGCCCCTAGACACTCCTTTTGAGAACACCTCGACCTCGCCTCGGACAGCTCATGTTGCAAACGTTGGCGCTCTCCACTCTCCCCCTTTGAATCCAACCTGAGCTTCTGCACTCAGCGTTGAGCAAGCCGACGTTGACCTACAGGCCAACTCGCTCCTTTTGACAGGAATAGGCACGATCCAGCAAAGCCTGGCCATAAGAGTTCGCCTACAGGAGAAAAAGAACCAGGGTAAAAAAAAAAAAAAACCTCTACTCTCTTCGTCTACTAAATAGCGACTCAAGAGTGGGGCTATTGATGATGGGCATTTTGGTTAACCCATTTGATGATGGACACGTGGATGTTGTTAGTAACGCAGCGTCCCACTCAGCAAGACAACTCACCGGCTCGACATGCAGCAGTCAATATCAGGTACGAAGCCGAGCTAGAGCAAGCTTGGCCCACAACGTTCAACACAATAGAACAGCTCGCTGGAGTAACACGTGGCAGTCAGCATCAAATACGCGACCGAGTTGGAGCGAGCTCGATCCTCCGTCAGCCCCCAGCTCGCCCGAAACAGCCCCGCGAACAACACCCACATAAGCGTTATAATAGGAGCATAGAGAACGGTCCACCGAATTGACCGCCCCCAGACCAGCAAGCAACTTGTAACCGCCGCATGAATCTCGCAAATAACTAACCGGTATACCCCAGGATTTAGGAAACAACTCCGTACAAGGCTCAAAGACATTACCAGATAGCACCTAAACCTCAAGTAGTTATAAAAATACCTCATGACCACTCTAAAAGGTATGCACACATAAACTCTCACTCTCTCATATCCTCTCTCACAAAGGATTAGTCACTAACTTAAGCATCCGAGTGTCCCCTTGGGTAAAAATATACCCAAACACTCTAACCTCTCTTCCTTTTCAGCTCTTACCTTGGACCCCCCAGCTCAGCCTCATAGCTCGGCACTAAAACTCGACTCACAACATATGCTGAACTCGATCTGAACCACCTCATCAAACCTGAAGGAGTGAATAAGTTGTATGCCTCATTTATTGGTAGGACCATTTTTTACTTCGTCAATAAAGATAATTTAAAATAAAGCGAGGAATAATTAATTTTTAATAAAAAAAAGGAAATAAGTGGCTTGCACCCCTCATTATTCCCTTTGGAGATATATAGATAAGACTTTGCACTTGCATATTTGAATGGTCGAGATAAAAGATAAAAAGCGAGAGCAAACGGATCTGTTATTTCGGAACAAGAAAACAAAATTTGTTTAGATTGCATGTATGCTTCCTATTGGTCTTTAGATCTCTTGGATTAGTGTGAATCGGTTGTTCCTTTCACTCACGTCAGCTTGGTATAACACTGCGCCAATATTAATCCAACTATCCAATCATATCGCATGATGTGTCCTCCGAACTTCTACTCCTCAGACTTTTGCTTCCTCTTGGCCATTTATTAACGAGCGTCCAATAACCGACCGTCAGATGATCTTCAGAGCTTTGAAAAGATTCGGAAAAGTATGCAGATTTCTAAATTGGGTTTTTAGCAGATAAGGACAACTTTTTGTCCTTAATATCAATAAAAAATATTCTTATTATAAAATAATTAAAATAAGATAATTTTTTTTAGAAAAATATAAAAAAAGGGTAATGATACTGTTCATCGTCTTCATCTGCCTTCTTTTATATTCATGCCAGCCGTTTCAACGGATTAACAGGTCCCGACCTACGCGAGACTGGTTCTTCCAGCAAAAGAAGTAGAGAAGGGCTGGCAAAAGGACCCAACCCTATGCCAGACGTTACGGCACCAGGGATAAATATATTGGCTGCCTGGCCTCCTACAGTGAGCTTCACTCGGCTGAAGAGTGATAAAAGAAGTGTTGAATTCAACATAATCTCAGGGACATCCATGTCATCATGTCCACATGTGAGTGACCTGGCTGCCCTCCTTAAATCTGTACACAGAGACTGGTCTCCCTCAACGATCAAATGAGCTCTAATGACAACAGCTTATATGCTAAACAACAAATTTACTCCAATCAGAGATGATGCTGCTGGTTCTTCTTCCTCTTCAGATTTAGCAACACCTTTTGCATTTGGATCAAGACGACATGTCAACCCCGAGAGAGCATCCAATCCGGGGCTAATTTATGATCTCGGCACTGCGGACTACCTGAACTACCTGTGCAGTTTGAACTATATTTCATCTCAAATGGCTGTCGTAGCTCGGCGGAGTTTCACTTGTCCTCCAACTAATCGAGTTCTTTAGCCAGGCGACTCGAACTACCCATCATTCGCTTTGCTTTTTGACAAAACTCCCTTTCAAGGAAACTCCATCATTGGCTTCATTCCCTGCAACAAAACTCCATCGACGAACCTAACTTCATCGGGGATCCTTTTGCCAGCCCTTTCAAGGAGCTGCTCTATTTTTTTCTGCTAGAAGAGCCAGTCTGCATAGAGCCCATCGTATTTTCGACTTTAGAAACCTCCGGCACATGGGATGGATTGTCGGGACCTATTGACCCGTTGAAATGGCTGGCATGAATACAAAGGAAGGCAGAGGAAGATGATAAACAGTACCACTTGATATTTTTCTAAAAAAGTTCTTTTATTTTATAAAAAAAAAAACCTTTTATTAATATTGAGGGCAAAAAGTTGCCCTTATTAAAATAATTACGGAGACGTACGGAATTCTGAATTCCATCCCCCAGTCTCCGCTTGTAAATTACATCATGCCCGTAAATTTGACATCAATTTACGGTCAGATGCATTTCCCTGTACTGTACTATAGGGGTTATAAAATTCTGATATGGGCTGATTGGTCATTCTCCAATAATTTCTCTCTCTCTCTCCCCTGTACTATAGGGGTTATAAAATTCTGATATGGGCTGATTGGTCATTCTCCAATAATTTGTCTCTCTCTCTCTCCCCTGCGACTCCTAAACTTGTCATCCCCAGAGCAAGCTCTCGTCAGGAGAAGAAGAGCCCCCATAGATGAGGCTTCGATCATCTCTCAGCCTCTTTCTCTATCTTTCCACCATCGTATTCTGGATAACAGCGGATGATGACGGACCATGGAGCTGTTCGAGCAGCAGCAGCATAGTCTTCGCTACGCTCGGGAGGGCACGGTACGCATTCGACATCTTCACCCAGCCGACTTCTCACACACCAAGCCACGACGATGAGCTTCAAATCACAGACGGCGAATCAGTCAATTATAACGGCCACTTCCCTTCTCCCTCCTCTTCTTCAGCCTTGTCTCTTCTTTTCTCAAACCATACCTTAACCCTTGACCCACACCCTTTGCAATTTCTCCTCTATGTCACAGAGCGCTATGGCTCCTTTAACATCTACCTCCATGCGTTTGACTACAACAGCCCCACAAGAAGGGCTGCTATTGAAACCACAGGTCGAGTTCAGGTTCCCCTGTTGAACCCAGAACAGAGCGACGCAGATCGGATTTCCATGAAAGACCGACCTTCTTTCTCGGGTGATTATCTCATCTATGTGTCGACACATGAGGATTCCAAGGTGCCCAGAAAAAGTTGGGCTGCGGTGTACTCGACCCATGTCGGAACAGGGGAAACTCGGAGGTTGACGCCTTACGGTGTGGCCGATTTCAGCCCTTCTGTGTCACCTTCTGGGCTTTGGACGGCAGTGGCCTCGTCCGGGGAGAGAGGATGGGACGGGGAAGTTCAGGAGCTCGATACGGATATCTACGTTTTCAGGACTCGTGATGGGTCCGGGAGGATTAAACTGGTCGAACATGGCGGTTGGCCATGTTGGCTTGATGATTTTACCTTGTATTTTCACCGAAAAAGCGATGATGGTTGGTGGAGTGTCTACAGAGCGATTCTTCCTCGACAGAGAACGATTCCGTCGATTCGTGCTGGGTCGGTGGTAGTAGAACGAGTCACACCACCGGGTGTCCATGCTTTCACGCCAGCTGCTTCACCTGGGAACAAGAGTTTCATCGCTCTGGCCACGAGGAGACCCACTTCCGATTTCCGCCATATCGAGCTGCTCGACCTTGTTCGCAATGAGTTTAGAGAGGTCACTCGACCTGTTTCGCCACAAGCCCACCACTTCAACCCATTCCTGTCCTACGATTCGACCCGAGTGGGTTACCACAGATGCAGAGGCAGCAACAATGGAGGAACAAGAAGCCCGCTTTTACTCGAAAATCTACCAAGTCCAGCACCAGAGATCTCCCTCTTCAGGATCGACGGGTCTTTTCCATCATTCTCCCCGGACGGAAACAGAATCGCCTATGCCGGATTTCCAGGCGTTTACGTGGTGAATCGCGATGGCTCCGGCAAGCGTGAAGTCTTCCCCGGCACCGCCTTCGCCACTGCTTGGGACTGGAAACGAAAAGGGGTGATCTACACCAGTGCCGGCCCGACCTTCGCCGAGGAAAGCACAGAAGTTGATGTAATCTCCATCACCGTCGACGGTGACGAAATGGGTCAATACAAGAAACTAACGATCGGAGGCCAAAACAATGCTTTTCCGTCACCGTCTCCGGACGGGAAGTGGGTGGTGTTCAGGTCAGGCCGCTCCGGTCACAAGAACCTATACGTGATGGACGCTTTAGAAGGGGAGAGAGCTGGGGTCCGCAGGCTCACAGAGGGGCCATGGACGGACACGATGTGCAACTGGTCTCCAGATGGTGAGTGGATCGCCTTTGCGTCGGACCGGGACAACCCGGGCGGAGGCAGCTTCGCAATCTACTTTATACATCCCAACGGGACCGGGCTCAAGAAGGTGGTCCATAGCGGTGAAGGCGGTCGGACCAACCACCCATGGTTCAGTCCGGACGGGAAGAGCCTTGTGTTTACGTCCGACTATGCGGCGGTATCGGCTGAGCCCATAGCGAACCCGCATCACTATCAGCCGTACGGTGATATCTTCATAGCTAGATCGGACGGCTCGGGCATCCGCAGGCTGACGCATAACTCATACGAGGATGGTACGCCATCTTGGGGGCCCATGTTCATGAGGCCCATTGATGTGGTGGAGTCCCCGTTCGGTGGGCCGCGGTGCTCGTTTGATGATTGTCATTGGCTGGGCCTGAGACCTGACAATAAGGCTGGGAACCTGGGCTGTCAAACTCGGACTCAACAAGCCTCAGCATAGTGAAACAGCATTAGGGCAATATATACATTTACTGTAGCAAAATAGTATGTTGTATGCACGTGTGATACCGTGTAGGTTATAATTGCTTTTCGAGAAGTTACTTATCCAGCTAAATGCATTTATCTATGTAAGTGTTTCCTGAAAAATATATTCGAGTGAGTGCATTTTTCCACGTTCTTTTATTTTCCAGGTAAATAAGATAATGACCAATTTAGTTATAACAAATTATTATTAAAAGGGGTAATTTTTGTTCCATCCAAGTGTTGGCAACTTTTCCCTTAGGTGAGAAAGTTACTCATATAGGTATCATTTACCCAGGTAAGTGATACCCAGGGGAAATAAATTTTTCATTTCATTTTTTTTTAACCGCCCACAAGCTTCATATTCTATTCAATCAAGAAATTGATAAAAAAATTGCCAAAAAGGCCAATCAGAAAAACCTATAAACAATTTCTCAAGAGAACAAAACATAGAACTGGATGAAGGAGAACATAAAGAACTTCTGCAACCAAATAAAGGTGAATAAACGTCACCAATAGAAGTAGATAAGCACATCTCCAATCCACCACATACGGTGAGTGAATCTGTTAGTAGAATTCCAAACGACCACCATCGATGGAGAAACTACGAATGGAACTCACCTTGAACAGCATCTGTCGGAAAACCACGAACAGATTTAAACTGCAAACAAAAAACAAAACCTTGAGAAAACTCAAGAGGAAGCCTCGAGAAAAACTTGAGAGGAAGGCTCTCTCAAAACAGATAGAGAGGGAGAGAGGGAGAAAGACCAAAAGGAGGAAGGGGAAGGAGAGCCTAGATGGGCCCCCAAACAAAACCCTTTGAGAGCGCCTCTAACGAAAATCCTAGATGGGCATTCGGAAATAGTTTTTTCATTAACCCCACATAAATTTGAATAAAGAATATGGTATCTTGGTGAATGAAAACCAAAATCCATTGACCAACTTTTCTCCCTCTCAAAATCCAAAAAAGAACCATAAATGAAACATTTATCCTCACTATCTAAGTCCAATGAACACCCCTTGCCATGAGGTTAATCAACTCCTCAACCCCCATATATACTTTTGAAACTTAAAATTAGATTGGAGTATTGCTTGAACCATCAACTGGTTGAATCACCCCATTTTAGTGTTACCATGGAACCAGATGGGTCTGTGGACTAAAGCCACTCTATGTTCTTAGTTAAAGAATAAAGACGAAGGCCTGAAATCCTTTTACTATTTTGTAAAAATCCAATAAAGAGCTGCTATGATAGAGCAAGGGAATATGTAGTTTGAAGTTAGGGTTATAGCTTATGAGTACAGGGTTGCTAGATTTAATTGGGATAAAGCGATGCTTAATCCACTTATGGAGTAAGTTTTGGAAGGGAATTATGCCTTTTCATCAGTTGTTTATTTATTTATTTATTTTTGTCAATTGTTTATGGATTTCACAAAGTCTAAGTGGATTAAAGCCACTCTATGTTCTTAGTTAAAGAATAAGGACGAAGGCCTGAAATCCTTTTACTATTTTGTAAAAATCCAATAAAGAGCTGCTATGATAGAGCAGGGGAATATGCAGTTTGAAGTTAGGGTTATAGCTTATGAGTATAGGGTTGCTAGATTTAATTGAGATAAAGGGATGTCTAATCCACTTATGGAGTAAGTTTTGGAAGGGAATTATGCATTTTCATCAAGAAAAACAGAAGTTAATGAAACAAGTAGCATTCATTGGGGACTACCTATTACCCCATTTATTCAAACTTAGTAGAATTAATTAACATGGGAATATGCAGATCAAGATACTAACCCACACATTCCCTAATGAATGCACTCTATATTTGAGAGCCCTATTAGAAATCAGCAACTACCAAAACATTGAAATGTATTAGGGTACTAGTAATTAAGTACATGTGTTGCACATGAGAAAATTTTCTTCATATTAATTATTTGAATTTTAGATATATCATAGTTAAGATAGAAATTGAAAATTAGCAAAAGTAATAATATGATTAAAAAAACTTAAATATTTGTTATTCAATTATGACATCATGGGTTTCTTGGAAAAGTTGGATTATTGATCCACCATCTAGATAAGAAAATAACATTGCTTTTGGATTAATTTTAAATTAGGGAAAATTATAGTTAGAACCGGTTGTACATTTAAACTTAAGCTACAAGTTGGTTCATGAAGCAACATAACTCCAACAACCAGCTCTACATTTTAAATTATAAAAACCTTCACCATGTCATCGGAGGCTTATGTGGTTGTTTCCAACATGGGGTTCTTAATCCATGTTGGACACAACAAAAAGCTTATACTGAAATTTCCCTTTAATGTTGGGTGATTGGAAAATAAAAAAAAAGGGTTTTTAGTCTCTCTCTCACTCACACACACATACACACACACACACACCATCTCACTCACAATCATCTTTATCTGCTCAATGACTATGTGATTTGAAAATAAATAAAAATGGTTTTTTGTTTATGTATTTAGTTCTCTATATCAATTTCTCTCTACCTATAATTCTTCCTCATTCTCTTTCTTGGTCAATCTCTCATTCTCCCTTAATTTCTATCATTCTCCTTCAGTTTCTCTCTCTCTCTCTCTCTCTCTCTTGTTTGTTTTATTTTCTTACATACTTATATGGTATTAATCATATTGTATAAAAGAACATGAGGCCAATTTGGTATGGTTTAAAAATTATTACACCAATTTGATAAAAATTCACAAGAAACTCTTGGCTATGAAATTTACATCAATTGGAGAACAACAGAGATTGGGGGAGAATGAGATATTGATTGAAAGGGAAAGTGAGGGAGAAAAATGAGAAAGATTGAGGGAGAACAATAAAGAGAGAGATAGATGTTTTAATTTGGCTACAAATCGAAGCTGAGAGAGTGGGAGAGACAGAGGGAGCGGGATTGTGAGAGTGAGAGAGAAGGGAGGGAGATCGAGAGACAAAGGGAGTGGGAGAGAAACTGAAAACCTATATTCGGTATAGGTTTTTTGCTGTGTCCAACATGGACTAAAAGTCTCATGTTGACAACAACCACATAAGCCTTTGAAGACATAGTGGGGGTTTTTATAATTTGAAATGTAGAGCTGGTGATCAGAGTTTTGTTGGTTTTTGGACCAACCTGCAACCTAATTTTAAATGTACAATCGACTTTGACTATAATTTTCCCTTTAAATTATATATTCATTTATATTACATAAAATATTTTTACTTTTCACACTCAATTTTTGTTTGCCTATGATATCATTTGGCTCAAACCACTAACCCACCATGTAAAAACTAAAATTGTTTGATTTCTAGGTTGGCATTAAATTTTGTATTACATTTCCATCATTGAAAAAATTATTTATTATATATAAAACTTATTTTTGTTTAATATAATGAATGCACAATATTAGAGATGTACCGAATATTTTATTTTATTTATAAATATATAACATTAGATATATGCCCAAAATTTTCTCTATCTTTTTTTTTGTGATTCTTTGTGTTTTTTATTATTAAAAATTTTATTATTTGACTATGACATCATTTAATTTTTAGGTAGATTTTGAATTTGGCATTCCATTTTTATCAATTGATAAAAATACTTCTTACATTTCATAGTTATTTATTTTAATTTTTTATTATTTAATTATGGCATTATTTATTAATCCATTTAACTCCAAATGGTTGAATTGCTTGCCCACCACTAGGAGGGAAGAAAATGGTTTTGTTTTTAAATTACTTTTCAAAATATTTATTTTTATATTATTAAAATTAACATTGTGGACTTAATTACAAGAATTTAATGATGAGAAAAATATATCTTAAATATAGGGTTTAATGAGAGAGAATAGGAAAATATTATTATTTCCAATTGGTTTTAAATTTTACATTCCATTTCCATCATTAATAAAAACATTTCTTATTTACCATACTTGTTAAAAATGTTCCCATTTTTTTTTTAATTTCTATTTTTTTCATTTTATCTATTTTTTAATTTTATTATTTAGTCGTGGCAACATGGATTATCCCATTTGACCCAAAATGATTTAATTTTTTACCACCACCTAGATGAAAATATTATTTTTGCTAGGTAAATTTTAAAAGTATAAGTTTTTATGTTATTGGAATAATTAGTTCATTAAGTATGGATTTAATTAATAGAACTTAATGATAAGAAGAAACAAAAATGACTTAAATATATGATTCAATGAACATGAATGCAAGTTAATAACTCAAATGTTGGATTTAATGAGAGAGAATTAAATGAACTGAATATCTTTAAATTACCTATTTTCAACTCATTTAAAATCAAGAATTAATCACACTATTTGCCCTAATTTTTTATTAATAAATTTAAATATAGAGGAGTAAATTTTATCCTTAGGAAATTTCAAAAATATTATTGAGGCCATTCGTGCTTTTTAAAGTAGTATAGATAATGGCCGACACATATTGTATTGATGAACTCCCAATACACCACTACAGCGGGTGTTTTGGGGTCTGACCTGGTTGAGAGGGCAGACAGACCTTAAATCGACCCCATCACCTCCCTGAACCAGTTTGGAAAAAAAAAACAGAATAAAAGCGCAGATTGATACATGCTGATACGCCCTAACCAGCGTATTGTCATGTCTTGATATTTTAAACCTTGGCAACTCATATCATAAAATAAGATATGAAGATTTATCTAACCAGAAGTGTGCACTCTCTGGTATACAATCTTTACAGGAACAATAGACCAAGAGGTACACTTAAAAAATCAAGTACGCTCAATTGCTCAAATACTCAAATGTGACCTTTTCTTTATAAAGAATTCAATAAAGGGGAAAGATAATTTTTTGAGAGAGAGTGAGATTCTACACTATTAATCAAAAGTAAACTTAGAATGTGAAATCAATTGGACATATATTACCAAAACAACCAAAGGTTCTCGTCTCGCCTTCCGGTGTCATGGTAAGCATAACCTCTAAAGAATTGATAGAAGGCACCAAGCTGATACCATCGAACTAACAAATCCGGCTCAGGATTGCCGGAAAATGCACCAACATCAACACTTGCATGGAGTATATTTATCGAAACAATTTCCTGTATGAAAAGAAGAATTTCCATAAATAAATGAGTTCCACTAACCTGATAATGACATTCCGGCTGCGTTTGGTTGGAGTGCAAATCTGAACCGTTGCAAATTTGCACTCTGGTTTAGATTTGCTTTTATTTGGTTAGGGTTCAAAAATACATTTATTTTCGATGCAAAAATGTTTACAGACCAAGGTTTGCCATAAAAAAATAAGAGGGAATTTTGTTTCAAAATAACCAAAGTGAAATTTGCATTCTCCGAGAATTCGAGAGAGAAGAGACTGGTTCTGAGCCTTATCCGATAGTTCGAAAGAGAAGAAAGAGAAGAGACTAGTTCTGAGCCCTCTTCGAGATTTCGATAGATTTACGTCATTGTCTTCATTTGCTTCTTTTCTTCATGTTCATATTCATTATTCATATATAATTTGCTAGTTTGCCTTTACAGTTTCCTTTGATTGGATTTTAAATTACTTTTGTCTCTTCCATTATTCATATATAGTTGCTAGTTTGCTCCTAGTAACAGATAATAGTTGCTCTTCCATATAAAAAATAAATTGATTGATGTTGAGCAGTGTTTAGAAATAGATGTTAAATTAACCTTGTTAATTGGTTTCAAGTGTTGGGATGAGAGAAACTAGAGTGGGTTGTCTGGTACCGACTAAACTTAAGGCATGTACAGTGGGATTGTTGAGAAAAACAGAAAGAAAAAAGATTATTAACATGGTTTAATTTCATGTTAATATGTACATGTATGCTTTCTTTACCCATCAAAGATAAAGGCTAGCTCTATTCTGGTTTGTGGTGGCGATTTGTTGTTGTGATAGTTGTAATTAGTTTCAGTAGCCTTACCTCACTTGGAATTAGTTTCAAAGGGGTACTCACCAGATTCCAATTTAGGGGTTTCTTTTCTTGGATTTTGAGAGAGGGGGGGGGGGGGGGGGGGGGGGGGGGGGGAAGTTGGTCAATGGGATTTTGGTTCCCATTGACAAAGAATCCCATATTCTTTCTTCAGATTTACGTATCCATCTCCTAGGTGGGTAGATAACTTTCCCACCTAAGGGGAAGTTATCAATACTTGAATGGGACAAAAATGCCCCTTTTAATAATAAAACTATATGACTAAAATGGTCATTACCTTATTTACATGAGAAGTTAAAAAACATAGATAAATGCAGTTACCTAGATAAGTTTTTCCTGAGAAACACTTACCCGGATAAATAACTATCCGAAAAGCAAACAAGGCCTTAGTACCATCTATAATCATGTTTCAGCTGGAATTAGTGAACTTTTGTTTTAGTTTGACTTCAGCTTTTGTAAACTTTTGTAAATGGCACATGGTCGGTACATTGTAAATTTAGATGAATTTGGCAGCCCACAAACCCACTAGAAGAGCTCTCTAACTTCAGCTTCTGAAGCATTAGCTACACCAACTGGCCCACTGAAACCCCAAATCACATTGCCACCTGATTTGAGGATTAATCCCCGAATGCTGGCCTGAGAAACTTTTACAACTACCATTGAACTTCAGGTTGAGTTCAATATACAAGTGATTTTTGGGTGTCTTAATATACCTACTGGCAGAACTCAAATTACACTACTAGCAGAACATATCAACCATGTTCAGAATTTTTGGACCAAAAGGTTTAGGATTTATTTACTTTTAATTATATGTTTATGTCTGCATGTAGGAGCATGTTATGTTTATTTACATGAAAATGTTTTAATGCATGTTCTGATTTTTTACACATTTATTTGATTGATTATTTTACATTGTTCTTCAGCTTTTTTGGATTTTGTTATAAATTGTTAAAAATAAACCGATATATTGTTTGTTGCAAATTTATTAACAGATTTATATATAAAATATGCTCCAGCCTTCTTTGTTCAAATGTTCATAATTTTATATGTTATTTGTTTACTAACAGATGTACATACTTGTTTGGGTCAAATTAAATATGAAGAAGAACAAAATATGATCTATTAATTAATAAATTCTATAATGCTTTATAGAAAATACTATAAGTTTATCAATTTATCAAACTCATTATTTCATTATTTTTCTATTGGTATTGGTATTTATGTTATTCATATTCAATTAATATATATATATATATTTTTTTATTCTAACCGTTCCCCAAACTGTATTAAAAATCGCACCAAATTGATTTAATTTGATCTAAAAAATTCTAAAACCTTAATTTATTGATTTGGTCTGTGATATACTCCAAACCACACCAAACAGCAAGGGAACGAAGTCAACGAACCAAAACTCACTTGATCAACAGGTTAGATTGAGTTTAGCCAATCATCAACTTGGCCATGGTACCATAAGTCATAAATCAAGACCGTCCAGTCTATATGTGGTAGATTGCTTCCGTTCATCCGAACCGTTGAATTTATAAATTCTGGAACCACTCCAATAATTCATGCTTGCTTGCCACGTGTACAGTTGCCTCTCCTAGACGGTCTTTATGATATACGGACCAAAATGGCCAAATTTTACACAGGAGTCCTCTAATAAGGCGGGAAAGGAGAGTCGCAGAGAGAGAGAGAGAGAGAGAGAGAGAGATGGCACCTGTAGTTCCGAGCTCGCAGCCGTGGGTGGAGAAATAGTAATATCATCCTCTTATCTTTGTTTCTCCATTAAACAATCGTTGCTTCTTCTGTTTCTATTTCAGGTTTGACGAAGAAAAATGAAGAATCTCTTTCTTTTTTTTTTTGCTGTTTTCTTTGGTTAACAGTCGACCAAAGCAAGTGAAGGACGTAGCTCACCAGGATGAGGTTGTTCGGGTTCTAACCAATACCCTCGAGACTACAAATGTGAGTATCAGTTCTATTGGCCCAGATATTGCTTGAATTGTGCCTGTGTTGATCATGTTCTTGGTTTCCAATCTTATGCTGCAGTGCCCACACATGCTTTTCTATGGCCCTCCGGGGACGGGCAAGACAACAACTGCCCTCGCTATTGCTCACGAGTTATTTGGGTATGCCGTTATACTGCTTTCTTCTAATGGCGCTTTCATATTTCTTTCATTTTTTAACTTCTTAGGAATCATAGGGTAGGTAGATATTTCATGAGAAGTTCTCATTTTCTATTTGGGATTCTTTGCTAGGGCATAGTTGTGCTCTTTCTAAGGTTGCCCTCTTGCAAGTGATAGAATTATCAGATTTGTCATCCTCATCCAGCTTAATAGGCTAGAGGAGAAAAGGAATGTTTGGTCTTATGTTGTTTGGTTAAAAGGGAAAGTTAGAGTTTATTGAAAAATGATGAGGTTAATGATAGCCTAGGGAATGAGGAAATGGGGATTACATCAGATGTTCATTTGGATGTTATGACTATACACTAGAAGAAATAGATAAGGGTCAAGATTTATACAATTGAAACCAATGTATTTGTAGCTACTTGATGTGTTTCTTTACTCTTTAGCCAAATTTGTCTGAAAAATAACTCACTATATTAGTCTTTCACAGACCTGAACTTTACAAGTCTAGAGTACTGGAGCTAAATGCAAGTGATGACCGTGGGATCAACGTAGTACGAACTAAGATTAAAGATTTTGCAGCTGTTGCTGTAGGCTCTGGTGGCCGTCAAGGGTATTGCTATATCATACCCCCTTTCTTTTTGCTCCCTTTATCTTATGTTTGTTCTTTCATTTCATATGGATGCTTTTGTTGTGTTGACTTCAGGGGTCATCCTTGCCCACCCTACAAGATCATAATCCTAGATGAAGCCGACTCAATGACAGAAGATGCTCAGGCACGTTGAGTACAAAATTCTTCTTATGATCCTTAAGAACCGCTTGCTGAATCATTTCTAAACAAAATGTGATGGTTGTAGTATTTATATATATTTGTCATACAGAATGCCTTGCGACGTACTATGGAAACCTACTCTAAGGTCACACGATTCTTCTTCATTTGTAACTACATTAGCAGGTGCCTTTCCTACTTCCTTCCTCTGTTCTCCTATTATTACTGTGAAAAATTATGCAAGGATATTCAGAGAGAGAGAGAGAGAGGTGTTGTCAGAACCAGGCTACATTTTCCTTCTTTCTTTATTCTTTTAAAGTTGGTGATACAATTAAAATCTAATTATGCTTTTGCTTATATTGATAAAAAAATTATGCTTTTGGCTTTTTCTTATAAAAAGGATGTTCAAGGGAAAGAGAAAATGAAAATAACTCACATGCTTCCTTTTTATTTAGGATCATTGAGCCACTTGCTTCCAGGTGTGCAAAGTTTAGGTTCAAGCCACTCTCCGAAGATGTCATGAGTAGTCGAATAGTGCATATTTGTAGAGAAGAAGGTCTCAATCTGGACTCAGAGGTGCCAATTAGTGGCTTTATTTATTTATTTATTGTGAATTTAATGGTTCAGCATTAAACTGGTTTTGCATGGTACATACTGTTAACTTCAACATCTTTATACATGCTCTTGCTTAGGCTTTTTCAACCTTGAGTAGCATTTCTCAAGGTGATCTTCGTCGGGCCATAACGTACTTGCAGGTATCTTAAAAAGTTCACTATTATTTTATCTCATGCCTATGATTTTAAGCCATTACCATGTGCCTGATATTTTTCATTGGTCAAGATAAACTTCAAACCAAAGTCTAATCTTTAGGTCATCCAACTCCTTTCCAAGGTTTAAAATGCCAGTGCCAGTGCTAGTGGAGATGTCGGTCGTCCAAATATAGAAACATGTCAGAAATATTGTAAAAATTATAGACATGGTGGAAACATTGCAAAATATACAAAATATAGAATGGTGTTTTATGAAATGATAAAAGAAGCATAGGTACACATTTTTAAATTATTGTCTTGTTCTTATAATCATTAAACAAAGCTAAGAAACTAAGATTATAGACATATGAATACATTCTGAAGCCTTAAGATTCAAAGCTTCATGATAGAATGATTTAAACCAAAATTTAAGCTCATAGAAAATGTAAATGGTTGTAATAGATCAACCAAATAATTTATTACACAAACAAAAACTAATATTTAACTCCATGTTTGAAATGAATATGAGCTAGCTCAAATTGATAATTGTGTAAGTTTGGTGGGCAATAATACCATTGTTATTCAACATATCTACAATACTGAGATAGCATTATGCTTATACTCCACATAGTGCTGGTAATGTTCATTGGGGGAATGTGTTGGTTCCAGTAAAATTTCATGTTGTTACCCATAGAAAATGTAAATGGTTGTAATAGATCAACCAAATAATTTATTACACAAACAAAAACTAATGCTTAACTCGATGATTGAAATGAATGTTGAACTAGCTTAAAGTGATAATTGTGTAAGTTAGGTGGGCAATACCATTGTTATTCAACATATCTACAATATTGTCACCAACTTATGTTATAATGCTATCTCTTATACTCCACATAGTGTTGGTAGTGTTCATTGGGGAACGTGTTGGTTCCAGTAAAATTTCATGTTGTTACCCATGGAAGCGGAAATGGAAATATGTCATGGAAACTATTTCTTGTACTCCACATAGTGTTGGTAGTATTCATTGGGGAATATGTCAATTCCGGTAAGATTTCATGTCGCTACCCATGGAAATGGAAACATGTCGTGCAAATATTAGGGAAATTAGGGACATTTTAAGCCATGTTCCTTGTGTAACTTGTTTCTCCCCTATTGTGGATGTGGAATGAACTTTCTTGATATTTGATGAAGTATTGTTGTCCCTGTGGTACCTTTTATTCTAATCATTTGGTGACCCTAAGTTGATAACAATGTTTTAAAAACTGAGCTGGACATTGACCTGGAAAGTTGTATGGGTGGTAGGTCATGGTTCTACCAGGCAGTTTTCCCAGTGAAATGATCAAAATTGTCCAAAACCTAGGAAGTAGGAACCAGTCAGCTGTGCAGGTCACAGGGTCAGCAGTTCGATCATCTGAGACAATGACCATTGAAAATACTGGTTGATGAAAGCAAAAAACTTGTGTTCTATTTTCATAGAGATGAAATATGCAAGGTTACATTTTGCATTAATGTTGACTTGTTTCTTCTCATACTATTGGACTCTTTTGCAAGATGATTACCTTCAATAGATCTTTAGAAGATATATGATCCATCTCTATCAGGCAAAGCTTCTACATAAACAATTTATAGGAATTATTAAATACTTAATTCATGCAAAAAAATGCCAAACTTGGGTTTTTGTCTAGTCCACCTGTCCAAGACACCATGTAACTGGGTTAAACATAGGTTAATGACCTTTTTTTTGATAGGTAGGTTAATGGCCTTTTTTTTTATAAAATACTTTATTCAAATTATACATTAGGGATTCATTTAGTTCTTCATTGGTTTCAAATCAATTTTCAAATGTGGAAACCCAAGATTGAGATCTAAAAAAAAATGTGGAAACCCAAGAAACCAGATTTTGTGAAGGCTGTACTTATAGAACTTGAAAACCAGAATTTTGTTTTGATTTCAAGAAATTTTGAAAATTTTGACATTTCGATGATTTTTTTTCTAGGTCTTCAAAATTTGTAGTATTACAAACCAATCTAGAACAATCAAATTTCATGTCAAAATAAATGTATAACTTTCGTCAATGGTTAACCACTTAGTTTATTGATGAAAAAAGTAGTAGAATAGCTAGAAGGGATGAAGAAAAAACAAGGAAATAGAATAGCTTCTATAGTTCTACTACAGCTGTAACGGGTTACTGATTTTTGTAATCTGCAACCATAACAATTTGTAATTAAATAGATCGTACTAATCTTGTCACGGAAGATGGAACAGGTTTTCTGGGAAGATTAACTTTAGAGTTTGCTTAAGATCCGTTATAACTGCCACGGTTTATCTAAGCACGTTACATCTTCTAAGGTCAAGCATAAATTTCATGATGTAGTGACTGATCCAGTTATTATAGACAAGAAACAAAAGTCATTTTTCTCCTCTGCATGATCTAATGGCCAACATCGCTGCATCTAAGTAATCACCTTATCCCTTTGGCTGCTTAAAGGAGGCAAAAGATATGGTTGATGAGTGTGAAGCATTAGGGGTTGGGAAGGATTTCCTCTATAGTGGGGCTACATTTACTGTTGTAAAGAATTTTAGCTTTTGTAGCCTTTCTTTCACGCACTCTGTATCTTCTTTCTCCTGATACAACTTTCCCTGCTTATCAGAGAAATTACTGCACTATGGATTGAGCTCTGATAAATAACTATTATCCGGAATGTAAAGATGTAGACATAGCATATATAATTAAAGTATTCCTTTCTATACATTTTAGCATCCATTGGCAAATTAATGCAAAGGGCCCGCCTGGGGTAGTTTTACACCACTCTTGGGAATGTAAGAGATCAGGTATACTTGTGGTTTTGCACTCATAGAAGTCCTTTAAACAGTAAAATATCAAGGAAAGATTTGCCTATACCATGTATTTCTCTAAATTTGATTGAAGCATAGTATATGGATCATTATTTTATTTTATTTCATGTCATTTTTGAGGAGGGTACCTTGAGTTTTGTGAAAATATCCTATTTGTGAAAAGATTGTGCCTTTAACTTTTTTGTAAACAAACTTCTTGGTGGTTAGGAATTTATTAAAGCTTTAAACAAGGAAAGAATTTCTTGGTTGCTGGATTTCTAGTTGGAGCAAGATGGGAGATTTACATTATATGTATTGAATATTGAATTGCTTGGCTCACAACTGCACTTCATAATCCTTGATTATCTCTCGAAATAATTTACAGAACAATATTGATGTAGAGAACACTGATGTGGGCCCCACAGCTACGGTCCCACTGTGTTCGTAGGGTAGAAGATGTTCTAGTCTGCCTAGGGTTAGCTATTGGTCATTTAGTTGTTTTAGTTGTTATTTATTTCAGTCTTATTTTTTGCTCTATTTGTTATGTAAAGACTAAGGGCAGATCTGTCCTTTCCTTGTAATGAGCATAACCTATAAATATTAATTAAAGTGGCGGCGGCAGAACATTAAGCTTCTGCTCCTCCTTTCAACTCTTGTGTTCTACTGCTTCTCCTCCCTCTTCCTCTTCTTTCCTCTTACCTTTCTTATTTTCGATCCTGAAATCCATTAGGGTTCAAGACTGATAATAGTCCTGAACTTCTACTTGGTATCAGAGCTAGGGTTTCTCATGTGAGTCTAGTCCAGCCGACCACATGAGAACCATCTAAGGCTAGAAGCTGAGAAAGCAGAGTTCGTTGACTGGTTCTTGGAGATCTCCAGAGGATTAGCGGCTGTTTGAAGAAGTGCCACAGTTGCAGCGAGTTGGTGATCAGGAAGAATCAGCGAAGGCTAGGGTTCGGGTAACCTTGGTAGGCAGCGAACTGCATCCTATTGTAAGTCTTTTATTTTCTGAGAGAAGTAATATCAGAGAAGATAGGTTGGACCTATCCAGCAAGGGTGGCCGAACCACTCTAGGGTTTTTGTCTCTATTCTCTAGGGTTTTGTCTTATCCTTGCGGCAAACCCTAGTATTGGACTGAACCTTGTGATCTTATCCCTGCGGCAAACCCTAATAGTTCTCCTCAACATTGATTAGTTTTAGGGTTTCATATTAACCCTAATACAAACCTTATCCGTACGGTACTGTCTGGAGTGTACGGCTTTTAGGACTGATTAAAACTTCAAATTGGCTTCAGCATATCAGATTGTTCTTCAAACTGTTTTTCAGTTTTCTTTTGGGGTTTCGAACACTTCTAAAGGGGTGAAAACAGTTCGGACTGTTGCTGTTGTGTGTGGCTATTGATTTCAGATCAGTTTTATACATGTTTCATGCACATCTACTGTGAGTACAGATTGGTTCTATACTGATTTTGTGATTGTGGTTGGTAGTCCTAGTGCTGGTTTTGACTGTAGTAACCCTATTTTTGAGACTTCTGGTTCTTGACCGAAATGGAGTTTAAGAATCTGGCAGAAGGCAGTTTTGGGAACAGCAGTTATGGTGGTGGTTTTGAGACAGGTTTTCAGATTACAACCGTAAAGTTTGATGGATCAAACTATTTGGAATGGGCCCAATCAGCCATGATGGTTATTGGGGGAAGGGGCAAAGTAGGGTATCTCTTGGGAGATGTGGCAGAACCTTCCAAGGGAGACCCTATGTATACCAAGTGGGTCCAAGAAAACTACTTGGTTATGACATGGCTCTGTAATTCTATGCAACCCCATATCAGTCGAAATTACTTATGGGCAAAGACAGCCAAGGAGATATGGAATGTGATGAAAGAGACTTACTCCCAACCCCTTAATGTTGCTAGAGCATATGAATTGAAATGTGAGGTGAATTCCCTTAAACAAGGAGAGAAACCGGTGTCGGTCTACTTCTCTACCTTGAAGTCCCTGTGGCATGAGATTGATCACTTAGAGACTCTTGAGTGGGAGAGTCCCAAAGATGCTCAGATACATAGAAAGCACATCGAGACAAACAGAGTGTTTGAGTTCCTGGCAGGACTGAATTCAGAATATGATATTGTGAGGCAGCAGATTTTGACCAGAGATAGTGTGACCCTCTCTCAGGCATACTCCTTAGTGCACAGTGAAGAGATCAGGAGGAAAGTCATGATGCAATCTCAGTGCTTACACCTGCCTTGGTAGCTGTCAAACCCAAAATAGAGGGTGATTCAGAGAGGGACAGAAAGAAGGAAGATAAAAGGGATGTGGTGTGTGAGCATTGCAAGAAACCTAAACACACAAAAGAAACATGTTGGAAGCTGCATCCACATTCGGTCCCGACAAAGTTGAGAAATAAAAAGGGTAATGCTCATGTGGCTATGACTACTGATTCAACATCCTCATCTGGCACAAGAGGCACACCATTAGAGACCTTAGCTGCAGTTCGAGCTGCTCTAATACAATTGGAGAAGGAAGTTGGCAGTTCAGCTCAGTTACCACAGTCATCGTCAGCCCTGGCCACATCGGCCTTCGCACACTCAGGTACTCGAGCCTCAGCCTACCATGCCTCCGCTCCAGGTACTACTGAACCTTGTTGGGTAATAGATTCAGGTGCATCTGACCATATGACTAGCTTGCCCTCTTTGTTTACTACTTATTACTTATCTTCTGGTAGGGATAAAGTATCTATAGCTGATGGCTCTCTTGTCCCTATTTCTGGCAAGGGTGACATCAAACTGTCGGATACTATATCCTTGTCCTCTGTCTTGCATGTTCCTAAACTGGATACTAACCTCCTTTCCATTAGTAGTATTACCAAACATTTGAACTGCTCAGTAACTTTCTTTCCTGACCGATGTGTTTTTTAGGACCTGGAGACGAAGAAGGTGATTGGGACTGGCCGTGAGACGAATGGGATCTATCTGCTCGGGGAGAGTTCTCGTCGGGAAGAGTCAGTGGATAAGAAGTTACTTGTTTCTCAGGTTGTGAGTTCGGTTATGCTTTGGCATAACCGTTTGGGTCGTTTATCTTTTCGGTCCTTGAAGAGTCTGTTTCCTACTTTGTTTGAGTCTGTTGAGTCATCTCAGTTGAAGTGTGAAAGTTGTGAGTTTGCTAAACATTGTAGAAACTCTTATTCATTGAGTAATAAAAGGAATAATAGTTCTTTTGATATTGTGTATACTGATGTTTGGGGGCCATATCACATTCCTTCTATGGGTGGGTACAGGTATTTTTTGTTATTTGTTGATGACCACACCCGGTTTTCTTGGGTTTATCTTATGCGTTCACGAGATGAGGTGCCTGCCCTGACCCAAAACTTCCACCAAATGATCCTAACCCAGTTTGATGCCAGGATCAAAGTGCTTAGATCTGATAATGCAAAGGAATACTTTGCTAAGCCATTGGCATCGTACCTCCTTAATCATGGGGTTATCCACCAGAGCACTTGCCCTCATACACCTCAACAGAATGGGGTTGCAGAAAGGAAGAATAGGCACATCTTGGAGGTGGCTAGAAGTATTATGTTTACCTTCAATGTCCCTATTCGCTTTTGGGGTGATGCTATCCTTACGGCGGTATATCTTATTAATCGGATTCCTTCCCGGGTTCTTGATATGAAACCTCATTTTTCCCTTCTATACCCCAATGAGGAGTTGTTCACTATTCCCCTCAAGACATTTGGTTGTACCTATTTTGTTCAGCTTCTCGGTCCCCATAATTCCAAGTTTGAACCCAAGGCCTCCAAATGCATTTTTCTTGGTTATGCACAAACTCAAAAGGGTTATTGTTGTTATGATCCCGTCTCAGGGAAGAAGTTTGTATCAATGGATGTCACTTTCTTGAGGAGACACCCTACTATTCTCGGGTCTCTCCTCACGGGGAGAGTAGTGAGCGTGGAGATTTGGGTTCTTTTCTTCAGGGGGAGTGCAGTGAGGACAGGGTTAATACTTTTGGGGCTGTTCCCTTACCTATTCCAGTTGGTGATGAGGGCTGCAGTAGCGAGGGTGGTTAGAGGGATCAGGAGTTGAGAGTCTATCACACGCGATGCAGGCAGGTTGATCTCGGTCATCAGCAGTCCCGGCCAGCTCCAACCTCTTCTGCGGCTCCAAGTCCAAATATTACAGTCCCAAGGCCCACAGAGACTCCTTCCATTGTTGCTACCTCACCCTCTGCAGATGACCTTGACCTTCCCATTGCCCTCCGTAAAGGAAAACGGCATTGCACCACATCTACAGCCCACTGCATCTCCCAATTTGTCCTATGATCGCCTATCTCCCTCCTATAGGTCCTATCTCACCTCCGTTGCTGATGTCCCTATTCCGAAAACAGTGCAAGAAGCCCTATCAGTCCCGGAGTGGAGAAGTGCAATGTAAGTTGAAATGGATGCCCTGTTGAAAAATAATACCTGGGAGCTAGTTGACTTGCCCAAAGGAAAGAAACCAGTTGGATGCAGGTGGGTATTTACTGTGAAGCACAATGCGGATGGTTCCATTGAGAGGTACAAAGCTCGGCTAGTTGCAAAAGGGTTCACTCAGACTTATGGTATAGATTACTTGGAGACATTTGCCCCGGTAGCCAAGATGACCACCATTTGGGTTCTATTATCTCTTGCAGCAGGCTACACTTGATCTTTGTACCAAATGGATGTTAAGAATGCCTTCCTGAATGGGGACTTGCAGGAAGAGGTTTACATGCAGTTGCCTCCTGGATTCTATGATATAGAGGCAGGTAAGAAGGTCTGCCGGCTCAATAAGGCATTGTATGGTTTGAAGCAGTCACCTAGAGCTTGGTTCGACAGATTCAGACTAGCCCTTGGGAAGTTCGGTTATGTACAGGCCCAGTCAGATCATACACTGTTCATCAAGAGGGTGGAGTCGTCACTGACACTACTTGCAGTATATGTTGATGATATTGTGGGGACAGGAAATGACAACCATGAGATTGAGTCCCTCAAACAGCTCATTCATCAAGAATTTGAGGTGAAAGATCTGGGTACATTACGGTATTTTTTGGGTATTGAGGTTGCTAGATCTAAACAGGGGATCTTTGTCTCTCAGAGGAAATATGTTTTAGATCTCTTGGCTGAAACTGGAAAGCTGGGTGTCAAACCTGCAGATACACCCATTGAACAGAACCACAGGATTAGTGCAGAGAGTGGGAGCTGCTTGAAGACAAAGTTATGTTCCAGTGGTTAGTGGGAAAGCTCCTATATCTGTGTCTCATCGGCCAGATATCAGTTATGCCATTAGTGTTGCCAGTCGGTACATGCATTCTCCTAGAACCACGCACCTTCTAGTAGCAGAAAGAATAGTAGCATACTTGAAGAGATGCCCGGGTAGAGGTATACTGTTCAAGAACAATGACCACATGAAGGTGGAAGTCTATACGGATGCCGATTGGGCTGGGAGTGTTGATGACAGAAGGTCTACCTCTGGATATTGTGCTCTTATGGGAGGTAACCTGGTCTCTTGGAGGAGTAAGAAACAGAGTGTTGTCTCCTGATCCAGTGCTGAAGCTGAGTACAGGTCAATGGCTAATGGAGTGGCTGAAATTCTTTGGCTGAGATCACCACTTGAGGAGTTGGGTATTGAGTATGAGAAGCCCCTGATGCTGTATTGTGATAATCAAGCGGCTATTAATATAGCACACAACCCAGTGCAGCATGACAGGACTAAACATATTGAAGTTGATCGACACTTTGTACGAGAAAGGGTCTCATCACAAGAAGTGTGTCTCCCATACATCACCTCCAACATGCAGCTGGCAGATATCCTCACCAAAGCTGTATCACGGAAGAAGCTAGAGGCATATCTATCCAAGTTGGGGATGATAAACATTTATTCCCAACTTGAGGGGGAGTGTAGAGAACACTGATGTGGGCCCCACAGCTACAGTCCCACTGTGTTCGTAGGGTAGAAGATGTTCTAGTCTGCCTAGGGTTAGCTATTGATCATTTAGTTGTTTCAGTTGTTATTTATTTCAGTCTTATTTTTTGCTCTATTTGTTATGTAAAGACTAAGGGCAGATCTGTCCTTTCCTTGTAATGAGCATAACCTATAAATATTAATTAAAGTGGCGGCGGCAGAACATTAAGCTTCTGCTCCTCCTTTCAATTCTTGTGTTCTACTGCTTCTCCTCCCTCTTCCTCTTCTTTCCTCTTACCTTTCTTCTTATTTTCGATCCTGAAATCCATTAGGGTTCAAGACTGATAACAGTCCTGAACTTCTACTATTGATAATTGTAAACTTGCAAACCACCGTAGACCCAGTTGGTCCAACTTGAATCTAGACTGAGCTGGCCCAGTTCAACCTGAGACCGCAAGCCAAGTTACTTGGTCAGAACCGTCTGCACCAACCTAGCACCAAGAACATTCTAGAATTATCTTTTAAAGGGGGAAATTATATAAATAAGCGCCCCATAGCCAAACAATGTTTTAAAATGCCGAGGCATGATGCGAGGCGTTCTACTACCTGGAGGCATGAGGCATAAGCCTCCTGAACACAAGGAGGCGTAAGCCTCTTTAAGAGGAGGGGGATGAGGAAGAAAGAGGGGGGGGGGGGGAGGAAGAGGAAGGGATAAGCCTCCTTAAGATGGATTGCAAACAATCCATCAACTTTCTGGGCAATGCTGAGTGGAGCAAGAACCCCCTGGCACACCTAAATTGAGCTACACAGACTTCTTTCCCCTTATCTTCCCTTCCCTTCCACTTTCTTTCTTTTTCTTTCTTTTCCCTTTCTTTTCTTTTCCTTTCCTTTCTTTTCTTTTTTTCTTTTCTTTTCAGTCTTTTTGTATAAGGTGTACGCACATGAGGCATTACACCTCTAGCACTTCTCATGAAAAAGGCATATGAGGCGTACACCTCGGAGGTATCAACGCCTCTGGCATATGCCTCGGGGCATTTTGGGGGCGCCTCACCTAGAGGTGTACCTTCAGGCGTAACCTCCCATGCCTTTTAAAACACTATAAGCCAAACGGGGGACCCAATACCTGAATCCATCGTCTCTCTCTGGGAAGGAAGTCTGAACCTTTGTTAGACTTCCTTCCCCATCACTGACTTACTGGGACTATAGGAGGCCTGATCCCTCACTGGAGAGGGTGCATAGTGCAGCCCCTGCGGTGTCCGGATAATTCTCATTTTTCCCCTCTCCATTCCCTTCAGATTTTCAAAGCTGGCCATCCGTGCCATATCCACATTCCAAATACGTAGCTTGAGGGGAATTTGCATCACTGAGGGTGATTATTTGTTATGTATTTTTTCTGAACTGATGATAATGAGACTGTTGCCCCATGATCATGTTTTTGTACAATAAACCATGTATGATACTGAGACTGAGTTGCCCCTTAATATTGGCTTTTTAAATATCTTTTCTTTTCTTGACAACCATTAATAATTGAACTATATATATTTAACAGACCAAGGATTCTCATATTTGAATTAGCAAAAATGATTGGATTAATGTTTTGAATTATTTCAGGGAGCTGCTCGCTTATTTGGTTCATCTATTTCTGCCAAGGACCTAATTAGTGTATCTGGGGTATGTAAATTGATATTTCAGCTCCCTCTCCATATCCTCATTTAAGTTTTCCTGAAGAATTGTTTTGTTCTCTCTCTTTTTTTTTAGAAATAAATATATCTAATATTCCTGTCTAGAGGAAATGAAAGAATGCCTTCTCTCTTTTTTTTTTTCCCTCTTGGGCCTCCTGCAGAGAGGGGGTTTGAGATTTTATTTTTTATAACTAATGTAGAATAACTGCTGTCTATGTGTTAAGCCTGGCATTTTAACGAGTATTTAAACAGTTCCATACAATTAAGAAAGCATAAAAATGCTGCGTTGAAAATTTTTCATAAAACATTAATTGTTAGAGTGCAACATTCCTGTTGTTAAGGATACAGTATATACCTTTTAAAACTGCCCCCCTCCCCTCCCTGATGACCTTCTTTCTATTGGTGCCCCTAACTGCTGAGATCTCAATTTACCAGGTAATTCCACAAGATGCTGTTCAGGCTCTATTAGCATCATGTAGAAGTGGTGATTTTGAGTTGGCCAACAAGGAAGTCAGTAATGTAATTTCAGAGGGATATCCAGTTTCTCAGATGCTTTCTCAGGTTCTATCACTTATTTTCTTTTGCGCCTTTTATCTCCATTGGTGTCTATTTCTATCAGATCAATATTTTTGGTGACACGTAGTAGTTCTGCCAGTTGTTTGAGGTGATTGTAGAAGCAAATGATATATCAGATGAACAGAAGGCAAGAATCTGCAAGAGATTGGCTGAAGCAGACAAGGTTACCATCCTTGATCTGTTTGTCTGTGTTGTTTACTTGATTAATGTTTAAAGTCTCAATTTTAAAGACCTTTGTCCTTGCTGAATAAAAAGGCCATTACCCAATGTTGGTCCCAAGTCCCAGCAATCTGGGGTCTTGGGAGGGTTATACTGGATACGGTACCTTTGGCATTTTGTTTGCACAATGTGTTAGTTCTCAGCATAGCCTGCCAGCCCGAGTTTTTACTATTACACCAAGTGATGGCCCCTTTGCATTATTGTACTATAAATACCAGGGTTCAGTTTAAATTGGTTGGAATTCCAAATTTGCAAAAATTAAAAATTTTAGGATTTTAATAAAACTTCAAATCTGGTTAGCACATTTTTAACAAAAACTTAACATACCGATTAGCACCATTTTAGGTTAGGCTGTGCTTAGTTGAAGTATGCCCCAGCTCACTAAAGGCCATTACCCAATGGCCAATGTTGGTCCCAGCTGTCGGGTATTGAGAGGGGTGGACTGGATATGGTCCTAACTTATGGCATTTCTTTACTGCACAAAGTGGCCACTATCAGACTAGAACCCGTTTATCTTTTTTGTGAAAAAGTAATCACCAAACTACTTGGCCTCTCATTAGGACCCAAGCATGGTCATTGGCCCATGTACACGGTACACCACCCCAAGGACATGGAACTACTTTGAGAGAACAAAATAATAACTAGATGTCTTTTTTCTTATTGAAACTGGAATAAATCCATTGCTTGTTTTGTATTGGAATATATTCTTACTCCTGTTCTATTGTGTATTCAGTGTCTAGTTGATGGAGCGGATGAGTATCTGCAGCTTATGGATGTGGCAAGCAATACAATGCGAGCACTTTGTAACATGCCAATGGAGTTCTCATACGAGTAGAGCTGCATAGCAAGAGGTGGAACAACACAAGGGATTTTGTTTTGACTGTTCAGCACATCAACAAACAGTCCAATCTTTACTTAAATAGATGGTGCATCTTGCTTGACTATAGAGAAAAAATGTAGCTTCTAGATTGGAAGGGCTAGCTATTTAAACATCTTCGACATTTTAGTTTTTTTCTATTCAAAGGTCCCTTTCTCTTTCAGTCTCTTTTAATCTTTGACTATTTTCTAAATGCAACCGTCGTCTTCTGGGTCTCATCCATTTGGAATGGTTCAGTCTGCAACTAAAAAGGAGTGGATCTCGTTCCCCATCTTGATGCATTAGGAAAATTCTTTGACACCGTAAACCAGCCCGCCCAAGTTGCAGCGAGTTGGGTCACATCCCATAATGATCTGACACCGTAAACCAGGAGCAGGAGGCGAGGAAAATTCTTTGAAATGCCTAAAATTCTTTTCAGTGACCAGCACTGGTTATCTTTTTCCTAATAATGGTTCAAGAAGAGCAGACTCTTCCTCCTGCAAAAGTAGAATTGTAGAAAAGTAATAATAGAGCATAGATCAGCAGCTGAGCTTCTTTAGGTTATAAAGTCTGCTTCTGTAGTGAATCAGCAACCAAGTTTGCATTTTCAATATGGAATGTGAACCCACTTACCACCAAGGCATTGAATTCTGTCTGCCTCAGGTATTGCCTATGACAGCAGGATCTCTAAGACGTCGTAAGACTAGGAGCCAATAAAAGAACAATAGAACATTATTCTACAGAAGCCTGAGAAATAATCCTCTTCCCAATATTTATTACTTGCCTATTTTCATCCAAACCTTTTGGCCAGATGTAAATATCTAAGAACAAAAATCTTCAACAATTTGGATACTATAATAGATTCATTTGAAAATAGGGCTGCAACTTGGTCCGGCCCAAGCCGAGCTCGATGCGACCCAGTCCACAGTTTTACATGGAGGGCTTGATTGTTTGATCCTCGAGCTGTGTTAGGCCCAAAAGTTTGTGCTTTTAATTTTTCAAGCTGAATCTGGGCGTATACTTTACATTGCTTGAAACCAACCCAACCACATTTCAATCCAAGGGTTGGATTTAGGCCTTGGGCTCAAATCTAAGGGTTGGATTTAGACTTGACCTTGGGATCAGTTTGGATTTAGGCCTTGGGCTCAAATCTAAGGGTTGGATTTAGGCTGATCTTAAACCTGTCCCAACGGCCCTAACCCACCCCTACTTGAAAGTACATTTGAAATTGATGAGGTGCGATTTGGCCCTCTAGTGATGTGATGACACGTGACACTTCAAAATAACCTGACGACATTTCAGCACCACGTAAACAAACCTTAGGAGTGTCTTGGACACCTCGTACCCGCCTTGACGACTTCGACACAACTCCGACAAGCCGAACTGTGAACGACCCAGCAAGACATCAGGTCAATGTAAGAAGCAAGACATCAGGTTGGTGTAAGAGGCAACCTGCTTTCGCTGACCTGACCCGAGTTCGGTTAGTGACCTGCCTAACGTGCTGGGCGACCTCCTCCATGAGTGGGTTATCGTCTCTGACTTCCCGGGATCACAACGCCACGTCGAGAGAGCCGGTTATCACCTTGCCCGCTTTGAGTGTGACTAGATAGACACTACCCGCTTACACGGAGTCCATCACTGAGCGTGAAATCACCTTCGAACCAGATGAGTCAGAGATCTTAGACACGCTTTGTGAGCCTCACAACAACTTGCCAATATAAAGGCATCCCCATTCATATCAAATGTATGCACGATTTATGTTGTTACACACTTTAGATCTTTCGCATTCTTGTAATCACATTATCAGTTCACTAACTTATGCATCGGAGTGCCCACCTTGAGTAAAGCAACCCAGACACACTGATCACTTCTTTCTTACAGCTTGAATAGGTGCCCTACTTAGTCATCCGAGCTGTCCGCCAGCAAGGATCACCAGACCACACATCATCAATTAGCATTATCTGTGGGAACACATTACACAAAGCTGAGTTCTCACCTGCTTACTAAGACTTCGATCTAATGGCATCTTCCAGCAACACCCCCATCAACAACAACGCACGTGTTGACGGAGCAACCATAGGGGGGCAGGACCACCACGCCATGCACACTGAGGTCTCCTTTGTCACTACTTGGCAATTCACTATGCCCTTGACCTTACTAGGCATCCCTGTCGCGTAGAATCCTAACATGCCTCTTCCAGCGGTCGAGCCCTCCATGGTTCCTGTTGGGATTGATGGCCGCTAGTTTCACGAGCTGGTGTAGTTTGTCCGCGGGATAAACTTACAGATGACAACGTGGGAAGGCCATTTTGTGGCATTAGTAGTGATGCAACAATATCAACAACAACACTAACAACATTAGGACAATGAGCAGAACATCAACTAGAATTATCAGCTCGATGACCAGAACCAGAACCAAGTACCGGACCCACCTTGCTATCATGGAGACCTGAACCAAGTTCCCATCATGGAATCGACCCGAATGTGATGTAAGAAAGAGCCACCTCGCCCTGAATGACAATGAAGAGGTAAAAAAGGAAGAAGAGAAGAAAGAGGTGAGCTAAATCGCCACCTTGTCAGCACAACCGATGATCTGCATTTCGCCATTGCCCACTGAAATCTTCATGGCTCCACGGCCTAAGGACTTTAAGGCCCCTAGATTGGAATCATACGATGGAACAACCGACCTGGTCAATCACCTCGACAACTTCCAGGCCCTGATGCAGCTACATGGGGCCAATGATGCGAGCCTTTGCATGGTCTTCCCAACCACCTTCCGGGGCACAGCTCGGATGTGGTACTCGGGACTAGCTATAAGCTCAATTGAGTTGGAGCCAGTTTGCTGACCTCTTCACCACTCACTTTGCGACAAGTAAGCAGTGTTCGAAGTTAGCGACTTGTCTTCTAAACATGGTCCAACGACCCGATGATAAGCTCCAGGACTACATCAAGCAGTTCGACTTGAAGCGGCTTCAGATACCTAACCTCGACCTGATTGTACAACTCACCGCAGAAGTCAATGACGTCCGGCATCCTGACTTGTGCTGGAAGGTCGAGTTGAATCCTCTGACCTCTATGGAGGAGTTCCTCAACCAGGACACTAGATTCACAAAGGCCGAAGAAGCGCTTGGTTCTCGGTTAGAGCTGAACGAAAAATAAAGGAGATTAGAAGATGAATCTAGGAGTAACAAGCAAAGGCAGAAGAGTAAATTGCCAAGGCACAATAGGTCCTCTCATAATTGGCATAGTAGGTCGCAACGGAGAAGGAGCAGGTCCCCTTACAGAGGCAACATGTCCTTAGGCCGACGTTCTCGCACTCCTTTCGTTTAGAACGAAAACTACATTGCACTGAATGCAAAGAGAGGGGAGATCCTAATGTAGATAAAGACAACCGAGTACGTTAGATGGCCACCTCGGATGAGAGGAGACCTCGCCTAGGAATCCAAAGAAGTACTGCAGGTTCCATCGGGACATCGGCCATGACACAGAAAAGGAATTCATCAAGGTTATTTGGAAGCAATTCATCAAGGTTACCTCAGATGAAAGGAGACCTAGTTGAAAAACAGTCCTAGACGTATGGGACTGTGCAAGAAAACCAGAAAAACTAACAAGAGAAGATTAGAGTAGATTAGAGAAGGAGAGAGAGAGAGAGAGCTGTGGCAAGGAGAGTTAGAGGATGAGGAGTTCGAACTAATCCTCCCTCTAACACTCTAATACTCTTTTATTAAGTTAATCTTTGAGTAATTACAAGAGAGGTCCTTAGTTGGACAAGAAATTACAAAAATGGAACATAGAAGAGTATGGGCCCAGAATAAGGCCCATAACAGAGAAGAACATAAAGATAATATAAAGTAATAGCCTATGGGCCATTCGGCCCATCTTCTCTACACTCCCCCTCAAGCTGAGCATATATGTTAATCATGCCCAGCTTGCCAGTGTCATGCTGAAGCCTTGCCTTGGGAAGACCTTTGGTGAGGAAATCTGCCAATTGTCCTTCAGAGGTAATGAATGGAAGACACACTTCACCTGAAGAGACTCTTTCTCGAATAAAGTGTCTATCAACCTCAATATGTTTAGTTCTATCATGTTGTACGGGGTTGTGGGCAATATTGATGGCAGCCTGATTATCACAGTACAACATCATTGGCTTGTCATAATCAATCCCGAGTTCTTCCATCAATGACCTTAGCCACAACAGTTCAGAGACTCTATGTGCCATGGCCCTGTATTCTGCTTCTGCTGAGGATCGGGCCACAACTGATTGTTTCTTGCTCCTCCAAGAGACAACATTACCAGCCACCAGACTGCAATACCTTGAAGCGGATCTTCTGTCATCAATATTTTCAGCCCAGTCAGCATCAGTATAGGCTTCGAGTTTCAGATGTCCATGCTTGGTAAACAGAATCCCTTTTCCCGGAGAGCCTTTCAAATAACATAGAACTCGTTCTGCAGCTGCCATATGAGTATCTCTAGGTGCATGCATGTACTGGCTAATACAGCTAACAGCATATGCAATATCTGGCCGAGTCATGCACAGGTACAGAAGCTTCCCAAGAAGTCTTTGGAAAACCCCTTTGTCTTCCAACAATGTCCCATTTGAAGCAAACAGTTTGTGACTCATATCACTAGGAGTTGCAGCTGGTCTAGCACCCATCTTCCAGTTTCAGAGAGCAAGTCAAGGACATATTTCCTTTGGGAGATAAGAATCCCATTCTTTGATCTATCAACTTCTATGCCAAGGAAGTATCTCAATTCCCCTAGATCCTTAATCTCAAATTCTATACGAAGGAAAGACTTAAGAGCACGAATTCCTGAGGCATCATTATCAGTCACAACAATGTCATCAACATACACAATGAGATAGACTGCCAGGGATTCACTTCTCTTCACAAAAAGAGTATGATCTGACTGTGTCTGAGTGTAGCCAAATTTAACAAGTGTTGTTCTAAATTTCTCAAACCATGCTCTTGGAGACTGTTTGAGGCCATAAAGAGATTTCTTCAATTTGCATACCTTTCCTTGCATCTCATTTCCATACATTCCTAGAGGGAGAGACATATAGACTTCCTCATGTAAGTCACCATTCAAAAATGCATTCTTTACATCCAACTGATAAAGGGGCCAATCAAAGTGAGTTGCCAAAGATAAGAGAACTCTCACAGATGTCATCTTCGCAACAAGAGCAAAGGTCTCCAAGTAATCAATCCCATACGTCTGTGTGTACCCTTTGGCAACTAGTCTGGCCTTATACCTCTCAATAGTCCCATCAGCTCGGTATTTAATGGTAAAGACCCACTTGCAACCAATCGGATCCTTCCCTTCAGGAAAATCCACCACTTCCTAAGTATCATTTTTGTGTAGGGAATCCATCTCAGATTGCATGGCATCTCTCCATTCTAGAATCTCAAGAGCTTCTGACACAGATCTAGGAATAGGGTTAGAAGCAACTGAAGAGAGATAGGCAAAGTATGAAGGAGAAAATAGGTCATAAGAAAGGTGTTTGGAAATGCAGTGTGCAGTGCACTTCCGTTTTCCTTTCCTAACAGCAATAGGAACATCAAGATCCGGGAAAGATGGTTCCAAAGAGGTTAAAACAGCACCTGTTGTCTCATCTGTGATTGGAAGTGTATGAGGCTCATCTGCTGTAAGAGAAACAACCTGCTCATTCATGGACCTTTGCGTTTGACACACCTTGGGATTGTGGGTAGGACGAGGAGGTAAAGAGATAGGAGTACTAGGACAAAAAGAATGAAGTGACCGGTCCTCCCTTGATTCATTTTGTGAGGACACAGGCCTATCAAGAGACTTAACTGGGACAGGGAGAGGAAGAGCAAACACTTGTGACAAACTCTCCCCCTGTTGACAATGTCCTTCTTGAGAGGACCTATAAAAAGAAGAAAGTTCATCAAAGGTAACATCCATGGAGACATATCGAGTGCCAGTCTTTGGATCAAAACAACAGTAACCCTTTTGTGTGGGGGAATAACCAAGGAATATGCATTTGTGGGCTTTTGGTTCAAACTTATGTCTCTGGACACTTGGAATGTGAACATAACAGGTGCAGCCAAACACATGGAGAGGAATCGGGAAGAGATCCTTGTTTGGATAAAGAAGACTGAAGGGGGATTTAAACCCTAGAACCCTGGATGGCATACGGTTTATGAGATAGGTAGCAGTGAGAACAATATCACCCCAAAATCTTGTGGGAACATGTGAGGCAAACAAAAGGCTCCTTGTAACTTCAACAATATGTCTATTTTTTCTTTCAGCAACTCCATTCTGTTCAGGGGTTTTAACACAGGAACTTTGATGAACAACTCACATGTCAGAGAGATATAAGGATAAACTCTTCTCAAAATACTCTTTTGCCTTGTCAGATCTGAAAATCTTGATTCTGGTATCAAACTGAGTTAAAACAAATTCATGAAATTGCCTCACAAGTCTTGAAACTTTTTCACGAGATTTCATTAGGTATATCCAAGTGAATCTAGAAAAGTCATCAATAAACAGGATGAAATATCTGTAGCCCCCCATAGAAGATAAGTGGTAAGGCCCCCACACATCAGAGTGCACAATATTAAAAAGATAAGAGGATCTTTTATTGCCCAAAGGGTAACTGTTTCTACAATGCTTTGATAACTGACAAGACTCACAGTTAAGACTGGACACACTGACTCCCTTAAACAGTTCAGGAAATAGATGACTTAAAGCAGAAAAAGACAAATGACCCAAACAACAATGACTCAACATGATTTGACTGACAGACTCTGACAAGGTAGATCCAAAGGCAGCATTCTTAGGATGATCAATGCATTGTCCAGGAGTGTCATGCAGGTATATTCCATTCGCTTCATAACCACTCCCAATCACCTTCCGAGACTCCAGGCCCTGAAAAACACAATGAGAAGGAAAAATGTTACACAACAATTCAATGATTTGGTTAAGCTACTTACAGATAACAAATTAGTATTTAATCTAGGTACATGAAGGGTGGAGGATAGGAGTAAAGAGTCTGTAGCCTTGACAGTTCCCTTGCCAGAAATAGAGGCAAGCGAGCCATCAGCTAAGGTGATTTTGTCACGACCAGGAAGCAAATCATATGAAACAAACAAAGTGGAAAGATTGGTCATGTGATCAGAAGCACCTGAGTCTATGATCCAAGGGATCTTAGGATTACCTAAGGTGGTTGCATGGTTAGCAAAAGCCCTTATACCTAAGTGAGCAAATGCAGTGGTGCTTGAATTTTCTGAAGGGTTGGATGATGAGGTCACTTCTTCAAGATGGCTGATCATCTTTCCAAACTTTTCATACTCAGCCTTCATGGCTGCCAATTGTGCACAGGCAGACTCAATTTCAGCATCTGTACCCGTGGCTGCATTTGCACTCCCTGTCTTCCTACCATCATTTTTCTTCTGAAATCGAGCAGGAACAAGTCCAGGATGTAATTTCCAGCACTTGTCCTTGGTGTGCTTTGGCTTCTTGCAATATTCACAGACAACCTCTTTCTTTTGCAGTGCCACTGGGAGCCCCTATAACTCCTTTGGGTTTAACCCCCATATTTGTAAATGCATTAGTGCCAACTCCTTGTATCTGTACCTGTCTTCTGCTTTCTTCACTACTGACTAAAGCATATGCTTGTGATAGTGAGACACTTTCCTTGGACAGAATATTTTGTTTTGTGATGTCATATTCAGGGTTTAGCCCAGTTAGAAACTCAAAAACCCTGTTCCTTTCAACTAATTTCCGGTAGGTCTCTGCATCATTGGGAGTATCCCATGTCACTGCCTCTATTAGATCAATTTTTTGCCACAGAGATTTTAAGGTGGAGAAATATGCTGCAAGAGATTTCTCCCCCTATCTCAGATTCTTCACATCACTCCTTAGTTTATAGGCTCTGGCTACATTCAGTTTCTGGGTGTACATTTCTGCAACACTATCCCAGATTTCCTTAGCCGAATTCATCCAGAGATAATGTTGGCTAATCTGTGGCTGCATTGAATTCACAAGTCACCCAATTACTGTGTAATTCTCTTGCACCCATTTCTCATAAGAGGGATCATCCACTGGGGGAGCTTTCTTGCTCCCAGAGATAAACCCCCACTTTCCTCTACTGCAAATATGAATTTTTACAGATTGTGACCAGGCCAAATAATTGGTTTCATCCAGTTTAACTGTAGTTACAACCAACAAGGAATCAGTTGTAGTTTCTGAAGTATGTCCATATTCAGCAGTACTCTTGTTCTCAATTTCTGAGAAGTCCATTATGTAACAACTTCAATTAGGGTTTCGGCAAGCCACTAATAGTATACTGATTTTAAAGAACTCGGATTGAGTTGAATCAACAACAAACACAACAACTCACAAACTCAGTTCAGGCTTGACAGCCGTGAGAACCAAGTTCGGTGGCAGCACTTTCAAGAAGAAGAAGGCCTGATTCAGCCTTCAAGGAACAATCAACCGACCTCCAAACACTATGTATTCTTGGTTCCCAACAATATTTTCCCAAAGAGAATAAAAAATATAATCCACAGTACTTAAGAGGCCTTTTTACAAACACTATGCATGCAGCAGTCAACACTTCACTGTTAACTAGCAGGAATCACTTCAAGAACACTCCGTATAGGTCCAAGAAGTAGCTGAACTAAAGTAGAGACTCGTACCACCGAGCCCAAACAAGTTTCGGCCACTTGGCAGTCCAATAAGATAAGAAAATAACCCAGAAATCTCTGAGTAAAAACAGTCCAGCAACAACCAAACAGTAGAGCAGATATAGAGGAGTTTCAAGTACTTTATTAGCTCCCCAAATCAGAAAATAACCCAACAACAACTCAGCAATAACTGAAGCAACTTACAATCATATGAATCTCTGATTTGAGCTTCAAATTAGGCTGAACAATCTATCTCTCTGATTCTTCTTGGTCACCGAACTAATCTCCAAGCGAATAGAGTCTTGGGCACCCTTCAATGACCTCCAAGAGTCAGGCAAGTGAGTCTAAACTTTCAGCCTTAAAACACCCTCATGCAGTTGGCTGGAGTACAACCACATGAGAGCCATGCCAAGCTCAGTCCCGCTCTGATACCAAGTTGAAAAACAGTCCTAGACGTATGGGACTGTGCAAGAAAACCAGAAAAACTAACAAGAGAAGATTAGAGTAGATTAGAGAAGGAGAGAGAGAGAGAGAACTGCGACAAGGAGAGTTAGAGGATGAGGAGCTCAAACTAATCCTCCCTCTAACACTCTAATACTCTTTTATTAAGTTAATCTTTGAGTAATTACAAGAGAGGTCCTTAGTTGGACAAGAAATTACAAAAAAGGAACATAGAAGAGTATGGGCCCAGAATAAGGCCCACTACAGAGAAGAACATAAAGATAATATAAAGTAACAACCTATGGGTCATTCAGCCCATCTTCTCTATAGACCTCAAGGACAAGATCGAGGAGCTGATCCGCCAAGGTTACCTGAAGCAATTCATCAAGCAAGAAGATTGTCATCGACCACCTAAGTGCCCTCGCATGGAAGAAGTAATCTACGTCACCAAGGATGACGCTCGTAGGATCTAGTATCCACATGATGATGCCCTTGTGGTCAAGTTAGTGATAAATGACTTCAAGGGAGCATGCTGACTCCCTTTCTCTACAATGCCATCTTGGGCCGATCGATCCTGCACGCACTCAGAGCCATGGTGTCGACCTATCATCTGTCGATGAATTCCTGATAGACTATGGAGTGAGAGTGGTGTGAGGTGATCAACATGAGTCATGAAAGTGCTATGTGGCCACACTGAAAGGGAAAGGAAAGCAAGCCACCGACATTGACTTGGAGCTGCCCCTGGAGAACGACGATGAGAAAACTCGCCCCATGGAGGACATCGTCCTGATGCCGGTCTCAGGTATCGAGCCCTGCGAAGACGGTGCAAATCGGAGCCTACCTAACAAAACCATTGCGCTTTGAACTAGTAAGCTTTTTAATTAATAATTTAGATGTTCTCGCTTGATTGGTAGTAGAAATGCTCAGCATAAACCCCTTTTTCATAACTCATAGGCTGAATTACAAGAGCTGGATTACAAACACCTTGCAGCGGACTTAGTTAGAGAGGTCCAATACAAGAGCTGGATTACAAACCCAGTGCTCGTGAAAAAGGCCAACAGCAAATAGCGCATGTGCGTTGACTACACCGACCTCAATAAAGACTACCCAAATGACAACTTCCCACTTCCTAAGATAGATCGCTTGGTAGATGCAACCTCGGGGTTCGAGCTATTGAGCTTCATGGATGCTTACTCTGGCTATAACCAAATCCAGATGGATCCAACCGACTAGGAAAAAACTGCTTTTGTAACTGAAACGGGCTTGTACTGTTATAAAGTTATGCCCTTTGGTTTAAAAAACGCTAGACCGACCTACCAGCGCCTTGTAAACAAAGTATTTTTTTATTCAATTATAAATAAAATAGAAGCTTATGTCGATGATATGATTTTTAAAACCTAGTTTCCAAACTCTTTAATTTCTAACCTAAACAGTGTTTTTGACATTTTAAGAAAATATAACATGAATCTCAATCCGAACAAGTGCATCTTCGGGATTAGGTCGGGCAAGTTCCTCAGGTACATAGTGAACCGACGTGGCATCGAAGCAAACTTGGACAAAATCCAGGCCGTCCTAGATATGATACCCCCTAGGTTGATTAAAGAAGTTCAAAGGCTAACAGGCCAGATAGCTGCTCTAAACCGGTTTATGTCTAAGTCGGCTAGGCGATGCCTTTCGTTCTTTAAAGCCATAAAAAAGAACTAAGAGTTTGAATGGACCAAAGACTTCTAGCACGGATTTGATGAGCTGAAAAGATACCTAAGTTCACCACCTTTGCTAACTAGGTTGGAGCCTGGAGATGAGATAAAACTCTACCTCTCAATGAGTGACAAGGTAGTCAGCTCAGTTCTCATTTGCGAGGTGGACGGGGTTCAAGGACTTGTCTACTATGTAAGTAAAGTCCTACATACTATCGAGATGAGGTACCCGAATATCGAAAAGCTGGCATTTTCACTGATGCTAACAGCCTGTAAACTATGCCCTTACTTTCAGGCCCATACCATTGTCGTCCTGATTGATCGACCTCTGAGACAAGTCCTTCAGAAGCTTGAGGTCTCAGGAAGGTTAATAAAATGGGAAATCAAGCTCAACAAGTATGACATCGGGTTCAAGCCACGCCTAATGATCAAGGCCCAAGTCCTGACAAACTTCATCGCCGTGTACACGTTTAGCATGCCGACCCCTGAAGTTGTTGAGCCTGTGGCCACCTTAGAGGCATCTACCAATGCGGTGCCCGATCCGACTTGGGATGAGGAGCCTTAGATCCTCCATGTGGATGACTCATCCAACAAGTGCAGAAGCAGAGTTGGGCTAATCCTCTATGGACCTAGCGAGGTAAAGCTGGAGTATGGTTTTTGATTCGCATTTCAAGCTTTGAACAATGAAGTTGAGTATGAAGCACTGATATCCAGGCTATCATTGGCAAAGGAGGTTGGCGTGAAACATCTCGTGGTGTGCAACGACTCCCAACTAGTGATGAACCAAGTGAATGGACAGTATGAAGCTTGGGAGCCCGCCATGTTGACCTACCTGGCCAGGGTTAGAGAGCTCCTGCCTAACTTTCACTCTTGGTACATCTAGCAAGTTCCAAGGTCTGAGAACGCTAAGGTTGATTCACTCTCAAAGTTGGCCGGTGCAACGGACATCACGAAGAGAACAGTCTACATTGTAGACTGCCACGACCTAGCATAGAAAGGGTGGTAGAAGAGTTTGGTTGTGGAACCGAGTTGGATCGACCTACTCGTTGACCATCTACATCACATGACCCTACCAGTAGAACGCAATGCAATGCAACTCGGAGGATAGAGCAGTAGCCAACTCCCTATGTTATCATTGGCGTGAAGTTATACCATAGGTTGTTTATGCTCCCTTACTTGCGCTGCTTGCATCCAATAGAAGTGAACCAGGTGTTACGTGAGATCCATGAAACCCAGAAAGCCCTACGACAAGGCTACTGCTGGTCCACAATGAAGGCAGACATAGTGGAGTTAGTTCGAAAGTGTGATAGTTGTATGTGGCTTGCTGACATACCACACCAGTTCGCCGCCAACCTGATATACCTTACCAACCTGTGGCCATTTGCACACTGGGGCATAGACATTCTCAGTCCCTTCCCACCTGTAACCGGGCAAAGAAGGTTCTTGGTGGTCGCGATGGACTATTTTACTAGGGGTGCAAGTTGGGTGGGTTGGGCCGGGTTTATGGTCAACCCAGGCCCGACCCTAAAATTTTGGCTTAAGGCCCAAGCCCGAAGTCAAGCTTGATTTTCCTAACCCGAGCCCATCCCACCCTGTAATTTGATGCACTTGGGTTAGGCTCGGGCCCAACCGGGTTGGTCAATGAACCCACTCTAAAATTATACATATATAAATATATTTATGCAAATATATATACATATATTTATGTATGCATGTAAATATATATGCAAAATATCTATACAAATGTTATATATACAAATATGTATGTATATATGTAAATATATATGCAACATTTACATATATACACATATATATGTATAAATGTGTATAATTGGGTCGGGCTCGACCCGGATTCAGACTACCTAAGGGCTAGGCCCGAGCCCGACTTGAAAAATAGAAAAGCCCGACTTCTTGTGCCTGAACCCAGCCCGCGTAAAATTCCAGTTGGGCCAGTTCTGGCTCAGGCTGGGCCCTCCCAAGTTGCACCCCTATATTTTACTAAGTGGGTGGAAACTGAGCCACTAGGGTGTTGATATCAGACAATGGGAAGAAGTTCGAAGTGATGAACAGGGCAATCCTCCACGAATTGAAAGCTCATCTTTTCTGAGCTAAGGGTTTGTGGGTGGATGAGTTGCCCAGTGTTCTTTGGGCCTATCAAACTACCATCAAGATGGCGACCGGTGAGACTCCTTTCAACTTGATGTATGGAGTGGTGGCTGTCATCCCAACCGAGATTGAAGTACCGACCTTGTGGTCTAAGACGTACGGCGAGGAGGCTAACGAGGATGAGCTACGGACTAACCTTGACCTAGTGGAGGAAGTCTGTAACTTAGCCTACACTTGGACTACAACATACCAGTAACGAGTAGCTCAGTACTATAACACTCGAGTTAAGAGATACCAATTTCGAGTTGGCAACTTGGTGCTCAGGAAGGTTATGGTACCTGAGTCTGACGTAGGAAAGGTAGGTCCGAACTAGGAAGGCCCCTATAGAGTACTCAAGGTGATCAACGAATGAATGCACGAGCTAAAAACGTTGGAGGGGAGGCAGGTACCCTGTGCGTGGAACGTTGATAACCTGAGATATTACCTATGAGTTCAAAAGTTTTGAGCTATGTTTGCAAGAGCAAAAGCATAGATTGCCCGCTATGACGACGTGGTCAAACAAACCAAGGGAAGCCGAGCCGCTTTCATCTCTAAGAACTCCTATGCCAACCTCGAAAGACGTTGGCAGTTCGACAGTTTGATAGCATTTTGACTTAGCCAAAATCGTAAGCCTAGTTGTTTTGGCATCTAAACAATCTATGCACCTCAGTTAATGTTCTGCACTTTGCCTATTTTGTAAAGATAGAAAATAAGAGGTGCAAAGGGTGACACAAGACATGTGAAAGGGTGATTTCGTTATAAAGAGAAAAGTTACATCGCTACAAAATAAAGAAGAAAAAGGGCAGCTTTCTCAATAGAAAATTGAGCTCAGAGGCTCGGAGTACAATTTGTAAGGGGGGGGGGGGGTTCAAGAAAAGCAGTTTAGTCGTTGACATCTCCAATTCCCTCCGCAACCTTGTCATCGCCGTCCTCCATGTTGTCTGAAGTGTTCGGCTCAGCATCCATGTAGGTGCTCACGTTGTTTGGAACCAATTTGGTTGAGACATGCCCAAAGTTGTAGTTCGGATGCAGCTGCCAAAGGTAGCAATGACACAGGCGAAATCCCTTCTTGAGATAAGGCAGAATAGCCTCCATTTTTACGCGCTCAAACTCGAGCAACCTCTGGAACTCCTTAGCACTGAGTTGCTTCGCCCGCTATATGTCCTTGGCATACTTAGTCTACCTCTCTTCGCCTCCTCCAGTTGGCGAGTCAGGCTGGACAATGCATCGAGGAATAGTCGGCGATCTTCCTAGGCTTCCATCTAAGCACTTTCCAGCTATGACCGAACGGACTCAATCTTGGCTGTCATTTATGTGTTGTTGCGCTCCATAGTGAAGGCGCAGTCGTATAAATCCAAGGTCATACCACTCGTCTACAAATAAGAAACAGTTAGCAAGGTGAACATGTATGAAGACCAAGTGTTGAAGGACCAATACTTACCGATAGTGTGCCCTGGAATATCGAGCTACCGAGGTTGGCAACACTTCATTTACTGAAGTCACTCCTGTCCTCAAGAAGAAGTATGCCAGTGCTCACCTCGAAGGCGATGCGAGGGTCCCAGATCCTATCTGTGGCTGTGACACCCCAGTTCGAGAGGTAGGCCTGACACAAACTGGATCCCTCGTAGGCGGCATCAGGGAACATGTACATTGGGGGTGGAGCGAACTGATTAGGCATGCTCGTGGGGTCAATGGAGGTCGGACCGAGATGATCATCGTCGATGTCCATAACATTGGGCTACTTAGTCGACGGCCTCTCCACCTCTTCTTGCTCCATCTCTGATGCATGAGTTAACTCAGCCACCATGCTCTTTTTCCGAGGAGCCCTCTTCATCACAGCCAGAACAGGCATTGTGTCTAACATACCTACTAAAAAGAGAAAGCGATCTGGACATATTGGAGTATCAAAAGAGAGTAGCATAATAAAGTAACATGCTAGCGACCTACCTATGGGACTCAGTCTAGCCCCAATGAGCACCGGTTCAGCTAAGAACTCGTCAGCCAAAGAGTGTTGCTCTAAAAGGAACAAAATATACCAATAGTTCATCGTCGAACTCTACACCAGGGATCTTCCTTGCCTCACTCCTCCAAGTGGTATCCATGGGCCAACTGCCTTCCTAGGATAGGAAGAAGTACCTCGACTTCCAATCTGTCACCTTCGAAGGGAAGTCGCTCAACAACTTGCAACTAGGTCAGTAGCTCAGATAAAAACAATAAGGCTCCCAATACATTTTCTTTATTTGGCAGAGTCCGTGGAAAATAAGGCTCCCAATACATTTTCTCCCTCGGCTACAAGGAACAGTGTTGCACTCTCTACTTCTATGGATCCCGGGAATTAAAACCTTCTTGCAAACATTTTAGAAACCATAATATATATACTTTTATATCTCATATAAAATATACTTTGCAAAACAAATCTCAACGAATGAAATCGGCTGCCGGCAGTCTTGGTTTCCATCAGTGAGAGTGCATCCCCGATCATCACCTTTGTCCGACAAAGGAGCTAATCCTATCACTATGATCACCCACTTAGATGAATTCTCAGACTATCCCAACATACCCAGGTTTTCACCCCCGCTAAGGATCTCACTGATTGGTACATCAAAGATAGCCCAATCCGACACCTAGTGTAGTATCATAATCGAGTCTAGGGGTCGGGTGTAACTTTCCAGTTTTGCCCATCAATCTCCAAGGTCCAGGGCAATACTGGAAATCTGGTCCAGTTCAAAGATTCAATTAATCTTACACTGTATGTGCCTAAGGTCTCACCCTGGCAGCTGAGACAGGCCACCCCAACCGACTTGGTGGCACCACAGTGTCAGCCTTATCAGGATAGGTCTCCCCAGACTGACCCACTGGCTGTAAACATTCTAAACTAACACGAGTCTCATTAAGTGTTCAGTTTAAGGGTATTACACAGAAACATACCAAGGGAACATGAATCAAATATGTACTTTTATTTATAAATTCATAATATACATCATTCTGATTGAAGCTAAGGGCATACAAAACTGTCTAACACTTCGTGAGCTTCACAACCGCTTGCCTATATAAAGGCATCCTCATTCATAGAAAAGGTACGTGCAATTTAGCTCTCACACACTCTAGCTCTCTCACATTCTTGCAATCACATTATCAATTCGCTGACTTAAGCATTGGAGTTCCCACCCTAGGTAAAGCATCCCGGACACTCTGATCACTTCTTTCTTGTAGTGCAACCAGGTGACCTACTCAGTCCAACATCCAAGCTGCCTGCCAGTAGGGAGCACTAGATCGCGCATCATCAGAACAATTTGCAACAACTACGAGAATTCAATTGCAAAAAGAGACATGGATATACGGTTGTAAAGGAATCCAAATTATGAAGAGTGTATAATCAAAGAATAGTGGAAGAATTACTATATTCAATATTCATGGATCATAACAATTACTATATTCAATATCCAATACAAGCTTCTCAAAGAGAGACACGAGGTGCGACCTCTCTCAACTATCTAAATAACAAAAATAATTACAACTGAACCCAATACAGTTGTGTCCTTATATCCTCTTGCTTAGCTAGAATATAGATAACAACATTGGTTGTCCTTAGGGATGCAAATGGATCAGATCATGATCTGAGATATGATCCTATTTGGTCGAATTCGGATCACCCCTATTCGAATCTTTGACCGAGTCGGATAATAGGATCAGAAATCATATTGGATTCAGATCACCCCTATCCGATTCGATATATGTTATATATTTATTTATATAACTATATATATAATACATATATATGTTTTTTATTTATTTATAAATATATTATTTTATTGTATTTTTGTAAATTTGTTATATTATTTATTTTTTATAAAAAACATGTATATATGATGTAAATAATTAAAAAATACTTGTATTTTTTGTTTTTCTTTATTTAAATTGGTATATTCTATTTTTTTAATAATTTATTAATTTTTAAAGAAAACAAATTAGATCAGATCAGATCCAACTTCCAATCGGATTTGAATTCAGATCCTTGCCTATCAGATCCAATCGGATCTGCCATGAACAGTGTTGGGTCGTATTTGGATATACCCTATTCAAATCCGATCCCCTCTGTTTGCATCCCTAGTTGTCTTCCGAACCCAGATTTCCTACCCACTTCATCTACCCATAATACACTGCACTCACGCATCTCACAATACAAGATGACAATGTGTAGTTGTAATTTAAGGTGGGTAGAGAGTTGCGAGCGGGAAATCTCCTTGTCCTCATTCAATGGATTCTAAAAGTCATGTTTCTAATCAGCCATTTAAATCTATTCATCACATTTTTATAGCCCCAAATTACAACTTCCAGTTCCTTTAACCACCACCACCCCCCACCACTAGGGATTTCAATGGACCGAATATTAGTCCAATTCGATCCAATCCAGTACGAATTCATTATAGAGGGAAAAGGTCAAAGTCCAATCCAATCAGATGAATACTTTGGACCATTCTAGACTGATCCAATTCAGTGTTTAGCCAAATTGTTCAAATTGGTTTTAATTTAAATTGGGCCCCACCCAAACTTGGTCCATTAACACTTGTACTCTTGTCTGTCAATGATGGGATATTGTTTAATTTGACCCAATCCAATTAAATCCATTACAAAAGGACCAAGTCCAATCCAATCAAACAAATATTTTGGATTATTAAGTCTGGACTGCTCCAATTCAATATGTGTTATTAGTCTGTCCACTCCGTTCTAAAGTCACTAACCAATTAAAAATCAAATGTCACAATAAATTGATTTTCTCTTGGTGAAAAATTTTAAAACTAAATCCTTGGCAATTATTCTTTTAGATATCCCAAAAAAAGTTGATGGTTCCAAAGTAATTTCTTTATCTTCCTGCAGTGTAGAATAATGAAGGCATTTGCAAAGAAATATAAAGCAAACCAGCAAAATAACCATTATCCATTAAAACAAATGAAAGATAAATGAAAATCAAACAGTAAATAGAAAAAATTGTAATCTCCAATTGCTATACATAGTTGCAATCATAGAATACTTGAGGCCTAGATTACTTATCAGAGAAAAAAAAAGTTTAGAGGCCTAGGTTGTGCCAATAAAATTGTTCCAAAGCAATGTGATAGGATTTGAAACATTTCCTCCCTTCAAACTTTCAGGCCATTTATCAAAACTTAAATCATACTATACATCTATACTATATACAAAAGTTCTGATGCAGAGTGAATTATATTTTTGGATTAAAATTACCCTCTATTTTTTTGTTTGAGAAAGGGTATAAAAGTCATTTTATTACAGTTTTAAAACTCCATATCTAATTGTAGAGGTTGAAAATATAACTTCAATTATTACTTTCCACTTCATTTAATCCCCTTTCATTAAGTCTTATATTTAAGGTATTAACTCTCATTTTCTCTTATTAAATCCTATACTTAAGTTATTTTTCACTAATAAATGCTACTAACTAGATTTATGTCAATATTTTTAACAATATATACCCATATATTTTAAAATTGACTCAAAAACAAAATCATTCTTTATCCAAGTGGTGGCTAAGCAATTCAACCACCCGAATCAAATTGATCAACCTATGAAGTCATAGGTATACAATTTTTAAAATAGAAATAAATATAGAAAATTACAAAAATATAGAAAAAATTAGATACATTTTTTATACTTTATTAATTAAATTAAAAAAATTACGTGTAATAAACAACAATTTTTTATAATGAAAATGAAATACATAATTTAGAATTGACCAAAAATGAAATTATCATACTATTTGGCAAAGACCAATAGTTCTGCTTTTGGGTCAACTGTATTAACATTTAATATCATAAATAAATAATAATAAGTAATAAAATATAAAAATGAAAAATGAAAAATGAAAAAAAAAACAAATTTTGCAAAAAAAAACATTCAAGCACATGTATAATATCATATAATTATCATATTAAACAAAAAGTAAGTGCGACATATTAGAATTATTTTTACACACATAAATACACAAAAAATTATAGAAAAATTGAATACATCTATAATTCTATATTTACACTACTATTACAAACATAAATAAGATTGTGGAATTTTCTTTTGAGTAAAACACTCATTTTTGAATTTTGTCTCTATTTAATTGCGATGTTTAAATTGTAAATTAAATTACTACTTTTCACCTAATTCAATTCTCTCTATTTGAATTTTACATTTTTTTGATAAATGAACAAAAAAAATACATAAAAAAATAAAACATTACAAAAAGAAGAATTTAGCCAAATAGGTAAGCCTGCCAATAATACTTAAAACTTCACAACTCGATACAATTATCACATATTTGGATGAGGTGTTTATATAATCATATTTGAATTTTGCAATCAGCATCCGATTAATAATAGAAAACAAAAAATAAAAATACATAAAGTTTTAAAAAAATAGATACATTATCACACAAAAAATTAATAAAAAGAAACAAAAAGCCGGAGAGAGAGAGAGAAGTTAAAACAATCATCATGCAATAGTCAGGGAACCCCTCAAGATGATCCATGCAAAAATCAGTCAAAGAAAAGCCATACTGCACTAACACTGTAAAGTAAAGCAGTAAGGGAAGGAGGAGAATTTCTTGAAATGTCTGAACGTATTCATATGTGACAAAGTTGAATAGAAATAACCCTGAATTTTCACAAATAAATATATCCTGAATTTTTGAATTGGAGTTAACATACCTCGTGGCCATTAGATTAATAGAATAAACTAAAAGTCTTTACGGACGACATCCTTGCTAGCTTGGCTTGGAACACTTATACTTAGAATTGGCCAAACTGGCATTTGTGAGGCTTACCTCCTCGACCATGACGACTTTGCCGGAGTTCCCTTCAAACCGTTCATCTAAATCTCACGTCACATTCCATACTAACTATTCAATAACAGCAACAATAGTCGAGCTTCTCAAGTCACTTCAGTCTAATGTGGCATGCCTTCAATCAGTTTAATCAGATAGGCACACATGGTGAACACATTGAATAAGCACTTAAAATAATTTTTTTGACACCTATCTTTTAAAATATCCTTGAAAAAGATTATAAACAACTTTTAATACAGGTGTCAGAATATTTATCGAGTGGTGCTTACAATGCTGTGCTTACTAGATATAGACGACTTTGGTGCAGGATTGCTTGTACCATCTATTTTCTCAACATGCATGCATGGAACATACTTCCTTGAACTGAACAAAAAATTCCTCACTCAATTCTATTTTTAATGCCATTTTATTACATTTATTATTCCAAAGATTACTCCAAATGCAAAATCTCTGAGATCAAATCAGCCCCCCACAATGTCCCACAGTAACCGCCTGTATTGAAAACATCTCCCAATGATAATATCAAAAATGATGATGTCATCATCGGGAGATGTTCCCAATACACGGCGAGGATGTGTTGTGGGAAGTTGTGGGGGGCAATCGTGCAAGAAATGGACAGAATATAGAGAAAGGAAGGGAGATCAGAGGTTACTTATTTCAACTCTACAGTTTTTTTTTTTTTTTGTATATGGGTCCCACTATTTTACATTTTTTTCTAGCTATTTGACTTCATTTGATGTTCTGTTAACGGATTATCGTCTTTTCGGCATCTGGGTCTTTAAGAAGTTTATGCACCTTTTCAGCTATTGGAAGGGCGTGGAGAAGCAAACTAGGGATTTTAAAATTTTAAATGGATCATATCATGTCATTATAAACGGTTCTCCACGGTATATTTAAGTCCAGTGGGGTCAATGGATGAAGAATGATCAAGTCCATTTTAAAACTTCGGGGTAAGTTTAGAATATGTTTAAATCTTTTACCCTAAAAAAATTATAATATATACAGGAGAGAGAAAACAAAACAGAGTTATTTGGCAGTTACAAATAGCATTTTTATTAACACAATTCTGCATTTCTTTCAAATACAGACCAATACTGGTTGCAAGGTTCAAAATATTGATACACCGGTAGGGGCATATCGGGTATTTCGATACTTGTTTTTTTACTTTATTTTATTTTTTTTTAAACTGGTTCAGGGGAGCCGGTCTAGGACCCCTCCATCCCCTGAACCGGTCAAATCCCCGATACATCCACTGTAGGGGCATATCAGAAGGGTCCCAGAATGATACATATCGGCCGATACAGGCCGATATGTAACGATGCTTTGAACCTTGACTGGTTGTTATCTTTCTCCTAACAACGACTCAAGGAGAAAAGCCTCTTCCTCCTGCAAAAGCAGAAAAATAAGACAGCATTGCTCAGCAGCCGAGGTTCTCCTACTTTTGTTAAGTAATAAACAGTCTTTGTGCATGTATGTGTATTCTAATAAATCAACACCAAGTTTAGTGATTGCATTTTCAATATGGAATTTGCAGCCACTTAACACCAAGGCATTGAATTATGTCTCCTCATCTATTGCACATATGACAGCAGATCTTAGGAGCCAATAAAAGAACAAATAATACATTATTCTACGGAAGTCTGTGAAATAATCATCCTCTTTCCATTAACCATTATTAAGGTCATGGCATCAGTACTCTTTCAAGTCATAAACGACAATAATTATTAATTGATTACCTTCTTCCTAACTTTTTCGCTAGGTGCAGCTGATTTACATTTGAACCAATTTGCGATAACTACAAGAATTCAATTACAAAAAGAGGCATGGATATGTGGATGTACAGGACCCAAATTGTCTAGAGTGTATCATCAAAGAATAGTGGAATTATTACTAGATTCAATATTCATGGATCTTAATCAAGTTATACTGAAAATCCATAGCCTTGCTTGGTTTCTCTTCCGGCGCATGCTTACACCTGATCAAGTAAAGGGGAATGCCGATGCCCTTCCACGAGTAGACTGTACCCTTTTCTTGTTTGTAAAAGAAATCGGCCGGTTGGCCCCAGTGTATTAGCACCATTTTTCAATAGCACAGCATAATAGAAAGTGGAAACATGAATGAGATTTAAAATTTTCAATTTCAATTCCAAAGAAAAATCCAGTCTCAAAAAAGTGAGATTTGTGAGATTTCCTGAAAATTTTTAGAAATGGCATTATCTATTTAAATTTTTGGGAATACCATCATCTATCATCATCATCTAAGCCTTGCCCCAACTATATGGGGTTGGCTACATAAATCCTGTTTTGCCAATCTATTCTATTGAGGAGATGATTTCATACTAGGTGAAAAATATTACAGAAGAAACATTAGGGGGATAACTTCTCAAGAAAAAGAAATTAAAAATTCTTCTGTTAGTGGGAGACTTGGGAACAAAAGAAATCAATAAAAAGACAATGGAGAGTAGACTACAATGGTTTGGCCATATGATATGAACACTACTAATACTAGCAACAAGTGATTTAGCTCAAGCAGAAGGTTCAAAAAGACAAAGGAAGGGCTAAAAAGAACCTAAGATCAAGTAGTGAGTCAAGATTTATCTGCTCATTCTTTAACAAAACAATGTAATCTTGTACAAGTTATACAAAAAATGCAGTCTTGTATAACTTTTGCTTCTTCACCACCTTCTTTTCAGTTTCCTTTTTCTTTCTGGCTTCAATGTTTCACAAATTCACTATGATGGCCTTGCTTAAGTCATCTTCTTGGTGCTTCTATCTTGTAAAAAAATCTGTCAACATCAGATATAGTCATATATGGATCCTTTTACCCATCTGCAACTCCACATCATCACAACTAATATGGTTGCTCATCTATTTATTCATGATGATCAATCATGTTCAAACTTCAAAGAGGGTAATATTTTGGGGGATCTTTGATTTGGAAAATGTTAATCAAATTTCAGACAAACTTTCCAGACATAAAAATAAGATCTTATCCTAATAAGATTTAATTAGATTTAAGAGTTATCAGGTTATAGGCTTCCAAATGCCACCTCAATGCTTTACCAAGTTCTAAAAACAAGTTATAAGAAATCAGACAATGTTCTAGGACTCAAGAACATGTAAAACTAGATGAGATTGCTTACATCATCAGCAATTTGCAATAGACCACTTTGATCCTGCATGAACAAAAAAAAGGTTTTCAGTTGACATTCTCCCCAATCCTCAATCTTTGATCCAAGATTTGTTAACCTTTTCCCAATAAAAAAGTACAAAACCAAACCAACAAACAACAGTTTTTAAAGGCACCTGGACAGTACAAGTTCCATATATTAACAATATAAAAAGGAAAGTCATGTGTTTATTCAAGAGTATCATCACTAGTATCCCAAATATGCAAAGATGAAAAGCTGGCAAGTTACCTTTACAGCAACAAATAGAAGTGGGTCAGATGGTGTATCAACCATATAATGTGTACCATCCTGCAAAACAAATGTCAAGAGTGAGAGATATAAGAAATGGATTCTGGTCTTGGAGTAATATATCTGAGCATTGTATCAAACTTCAAATGACCATCCCTCTCTATGATATCCTTTAACAAGGTATTAACCCATAGAGACAATGCAATAGTGTTTTTAAGCAAAATGACATATGGAGAGGGCACGAGGGAAAAATTAACAGCTTTCAATTCAGAATATAATCTTTTACAATACTAAAATGTTTGTAATCTTCTTAGCCTTGTCTGAACCTTTTTCTTAACTCCTTGTACTTCCCTTTAAACCAAACACATTTGACCAATTACAAACAAAATTTCATCTCAAAACCATGAATTCATTGAGGGCAAAAGCCCAATCCATGACAGACATCCACACAAAGACGCACCAAAAGCTCTTCCAAGCACTGTTTTGAAAATCATAATCATATCGTAAATCGTAGAGAAAGTTGAATCAAATTGAATTGTGAATCGTATCATAAATCGTAAGATTATTTCTATTTTTTACAAACTTGTCAAAAAATTAAACATAGATACATTAAAAGGCTAAATATATATACGAAAGTGACTTTACCCTATTTTTAATCTATATCTACCATATATGTATTTAAATAGAACTTACCACAATAGAAGCCTAAGATGATATAATCAAGTTTGACTTGAAAATCAAACAAATCTACATACAAGGGCTCTTTAACCTACATATGATGGAAAATAAACTCAATTTCTAGTCTTAAATAGCATAAATAAATCATTTTCTAGTAAGGGAGGGTCTCCTTTGGCAAAACTAAATATAAACAAAAAAAATAACAGAGAACTAATTCTTAATTGAATTTATTTGAATCATAGAAATCATATAAATCATATAAATCATATAAATCATAAGATTTATGAAATAAATCTATTCTTTTCACTATTACTTGAGGCATCCTAAAGACCGACAAATAAACAGGGAGGTTAGCTAGAGTGGATTTGATCAATGTAAGTCTCCCAACCAGAGAAATATGGTTCCTCTTCCATCCGGTCAGTCTTTTCTCAATTTTCTCTACCACTGAACTCCAAAAACTAGCCAGTCTAGGGTTATCTCCTAGAGGTAAACCTAAATACCTTAAAGACCATTTCCCACTCTCAGACCCCAAGGATTCAGCCATAGATCTAAGCTCCTCACTTTCTAGATTGACCCCCACCAGTAGGCTTTTGTTCCAACTTACACTCTACCCATACTTCTTGCCACTTAGATATATTGATGCAGGTATCCACCACTAGTTGTACAACTATATTCAACTCAGCAATGTAGCATTGTGAATTAAGCGATAGCATGGAAATTGTTGCAATAATTGATATGGCATTAAACAAAACAGGATTCATGTAACTGACCCCATATAGTTGGGATAAGGCCTAGATGATGATGGAAATTGTTGCAGTACACAAAGTACATTTATTCCAAGGTGTAGACTTGTATTGTAATGGCCATGTTCAATTTCTCTAGAGTTTATCATATAGTTATACTATATTTATTACATTCCCATATCTGAACACTGCTGCCAATCTGCATACTCGTTGCTGTGGAGAAATTTTTCATCATTTTTAGAGATTCATTCCTGTTTTTAATCAATAATGAAACATGAAATCATTCATTAAAAAGCATTATCAGTTTCATCATCATCTTGAAGCATTTAAAGCAAAATAGCTTTCATCTCTGAAATCAACATCAATATTGACTTTCATAGCATCAAGATGCTATGTAACTCCAATAAATGGTACAAGTCAAAAAACTTAAGTCTGATTTATCACAGTCATTAACCAAACAAACAAAGAAAAGATAACCCCACAGGTTCACTGGAAGAGAAAAGGTGGGGCAAGTCAACACAGAAGTTAAAAATAAAAGAAGAGCATTCAGAAATATTTCTGGTATCAAGCAGTTTTATACAAAGCTTCTATCTATAGCTTATTGACAACCAGCAAACTGAAATCCAAAGCTAAAACAAGATACATACAGCTGACCATCCATAAACATTTGTGCTCTTGAAGATTTGAACAGGCCTGCAGGAGTAAAATTATCCATTACATACGAAGTTCAGAAAATTTATAAAGCTACAAAGGAACTAAATCACTTACGTGTCAACTGCGCACAGCAGCATGCAATCATCCCTCTGGAAACTTTTGAATACCCTTCTTATTATGCACTCTAATGGCAAATTATTTGTAGAGTCCACCTATCCATGGTTTTCCAAAATCCTCAATTTGGTAAAAACACAATTTTAAGCAAGCAGTGAGCATGCAAGTCAAGGGAAATTTGTCATGAAAGCACTGATTCAAATGCCTCTCATAACAAGGTGGAATAATATTCTAAACAAACAGGAGTTTTATGTATATTACTATTAAGCTCTGTTTTTATGTTCCATGAGGTCACAAAAGCATTGTAAATTGAGATGTTTTCAATATGCTATAACCAATATATGTCTCACAATAGTCACTAGATCTAAGTCTTGCAATAGTCCTGCACAACTGGGGTTTTCTCATGTGAGACCCAAAAGATGTTTTGGGACCTACCAACCCAATCACCTTCTCTGGGAGGCCATAGATTAAGGCCCTAGTTTCCCAGTTACAGTGGTGATTTCATAATATTTAGCAATTTTCTGATATTGGTCAAATATTGAATTTTAATTCTCGTAGTAGGTATTGTCTCTGTGCTTAAATGTTTTAGACTCTTAACTTTTTTTTTCGGATAATTTTTTAGACTCTTAACATTTTGTTTTGATAATTTTTAGACTCTTAACTAATAGGCAGTTCAAATAGTTATATGGTTGGCTCAACAAGGTTATCTTGGACCTTAGTAATATTAAAGTTGAAATTTTGTAACCCTTTTTAAACCTACTAGATATAGGTAAAAACTTGTCTGTTTAGGGTGAATTTTTTGATAAATAACAAGATTTTATTAATATCTGAGATACGCTTAGCTATCCAAATATTATTAACAATTCTTTCCCATAGAAGCAAACTCCTAATACCTCAATTGAATAACTTTCATATATTAGAATTGCCTCAAGCCTGTAAGTAAGAAAAAGAGTGTGATGTTTTGGAGACCAAAACAGTATTAAAAACCCAAGAAGAACCAATCATCTAATACATAATTCAGAAAATTAAAAAGAAAAAAATGCCACTTTAATATGAAAGTTTAAGATGCAGACAGATGCAAAAATGAAAATACAATGTAAAATTGTTCTAACAAGGAGCCAGGATCTCCCTCTCAAAATATGAATTTCTAAAAGATTGACAGTATGAATGTATTAGTTATTTAGATTTCTATATATTCCAATTAAAAATGTGTGCTGGAGCTTGAACCTGAAGTCTTTAACTTCAAAAAAGGATTCACATCATCATCATTATTATCAGCTAAACTTTGTCCTAACTATATAGGATCGAATACATCAATCCTGCCCCGCTATTCCTTTTTGATCAATGCCCCAAACAAGGATATTCATAGTTGTAAATGCTAGCTGGATTTATATTAGTATCCTCAAATACACCATCCACTGGCCATTTCAATCCAACCAGTTTAGTGATCAAAAAACAGAAAGAAGCTTCCCAGTTAAATGTTCTAAAAACCTCAACTGAGCAGACTTTCCAAATCCCATAAAAGATAAACCATGATTCAGGAGACTGATGACCCCAGATAAACTACCACTACCAGATGGCACTTAGAGAAGCTCTCTTACAAGCAAGCGGTCTGGGCCTGCAAGCTCAAATAAATATGCCATATATGTCATTCCACCCATGCTATCAGATCATAAAAGTACTTGGTGGAAAGTTATTGATGGTGAACAGTCTGAATGAGATGGCATTCAGCAATTATGGTCGTGACTACAGTCCATAAAAGTTGGTAAGTGGATTCCTAATGATTTTTTGCAAAAGCCACCCAGTTGATTTTTGATATACCAACTGCTAAAGCTAATATATTTTTAGCCATCACAGCCTGAGCTTCCATCTTGACTTCATAATTTCAGCAAGAATTCAACCAACAAAGGACTTCCATTAAAATAAGCCCACCCACTTCTTAAATGCCAATGCTGCTTCTCTCCTTTGGCACTGGGCTTCTGTTTGGAACTTGGGGGCCTTTTTTTTGTAAAGTGTTTTGTGGTATTTCAAGAAGAGGGTCCTGTATTTGTACTTGTCAATAAACAAGTTCTCTACTTCCATCATTTCTACAACTTCATTTGCTCTCAAGAAAAATCCACCCCTTACAAAGACATAAAGTAAGGAATCCAGGAGCTCCTGATCAAATTTCATAGAACTAGAAGATGCAAGAACCTTCATCTCACCCCACAACTCTGTTACCTCAAGGTACTTTCCCCCAATGGCAGCATACCCAGTGACTAATGAATGAAAAGTCTGTGCATTTGGTAGATGCCCCAAAGCCCTCATCTTTTTTAGAGCCTTCTCAGCATCTTGCATTAGTCTCTTCCTACAGAAAAAATGGATCACATTATTCCAGTCATGCACCCCACAATCTGCTCTTTGCCCTTCTTTGATTTCTTCCAACAGTTTTGCCATCATACCTGCTTCACCACTTTCTGCACAACCCTTTACTAACATCTCAAATTCTCGATGAATAGGTTTTGAGATCTTGGCCTCTTTCATCTCTTTGAATAGATCAAGAGCACCTTGAGTATCTTTCTGAATGACTCTAGATTGGATCAATGCCTCATAGCAGCTTGAATCAAGTTGAACCCCAGCTTTACGAGCATCTCTTAGAAGAGAAGTCACCTCTTCTGGTCGGTTTGCTTTACAATAGGCTTTTAGGAGGGAAGAGTAGACAGAAGAGTTAGTCCTTACCCTAGCATATCGCATCTCATCAAGTAGGTCATGCGCTTGATCTAACCATCCAAGTGATATACAAGCATTAATTACATGGACCACAGCTGAGTTCTCAGGGGAAACTGGGCCATCTTCTTTATCTGCCTTGATTAAAAACTCAGCTAAATCCTTAACTTTTCCTGCTTGAAGAAAGGCCTTAACCAGTTTGGCATAACTTTTTTCAGTTGGCTGGAGAATACCATGTTTAGATGTAACCAGTTCAACTCGTGTTTGAAGTTTAGCTAATAGCATATCAAGCATTTCTTTTGCCTCAACCTCAAGCCTTGCATAACTTCTATCTCTAGAAAATTCCTCGTAAGATGGGGCATGGTGCTCAAGTAATTTAATACCACCTGAAACCTCAGATTTTCCAAAAGAAATTTGCTCAGGATTTTGTGCAAGAGAGGACTTCTTAGTTCCAACAGCTTCAAGTACAAGTGTTGCTGAAGCAAGAGACTTTCGAGCATCTTTTGCCTTTCTGAGCATTTCCAATACAATCTGGGATGCAGAATCCATGTCCCCAAAATTCAAATGGCATGTCAGCAAACAATTATAGAACTGTTGAAACTGAAGATCACCTAAGCTGCAAGCTTCATCTATGTTTCTCTTAAGCTTCTTGAGGTCTTCTCTACGTCCATTTCTTTCATATATGTGTACCATAGTGATAAGTGAATTTGCATCAGCTTTCACACCAACTCGTGGCATCATGTCAAGAAGTTGTTCAGCTTTTCTATAAGTCCCAGATAACAAACACCCAGCTAAAGCGATGTTAAAAACAGTAGTGTTTGGTTTCATGGCAAGCATAGGTCTGTTGCTCTTTTTCCGTGGGTCCACCCTGTTATCCTGGAATAAGTATCCTATCTCTAGAATCAACTCTGCAGCAAGGTAAGCCCCAGGTGCTGTTTGTGCCATGTGGGCAACAATTGCTGACCAAGAAGATACAGGAGGAAATTCCTCCATTTCTACCAATTTTCTCACAACTGTTGAAGAGGGAACAGGCAATCTACTCCTTGCAAGCATATAAGACAGATATATCAGAGTATCCTTCTCTAACAGATAATGTTTTCCCTTCTCAATAACCATTTCCACCAAACTGTAAGCTTTCTCAAGCCAGTAAATGTCAGGGCTTCCAGCAAAACCCGTGAGAACCTTGTTCAGTACAGATTTCCTAGGGAGCCCTTCGATTTGCATGTGAAGTTCATACAACTTCCATGCATCATCAAACATATGGTCATCAATAGCATTTCCTAATTCCATTGTTATTTTTGAAGGATCCCTAGCCTGCACCAGGATTGAACCAGCCATGGTGGAGAATGAGGGCCAGGTTAGGAATTTAAATCCATTCACTGAACTTGTAAAAAGACTTTTCATGTTCGATTTGTTCAAAAAGAAATCCATGAATCGACAACTATACCCATAGTTCAAGTAAGGCCCAGGTCGACATCTATGCATCCTGGTTATCTTGTACTGATTGCCATCAAGCAAGAAAGCAAGGGCAGAAGAGGAAATTGAAGTCCAATGATACCCAAGTTTCTTAATGGATATCATTTTTAGTTTCGACCACAGTAGAATTGCCCAGAACTAATTTTGGCATAAACTCAAACAGAAATGTGGTATTCGTCAGCGACTTCCTTTGCAATGTTCCACGCAGAAATGAACCCTGTGGAGACGAAAGGGATAGAGAAATCAATGAGAAAATCATGAGACGGTCTCACTAATACGATACTATCACCACCCAGATGAACACTATAAACGCAAGGGGCAGAACAGACCTTTGAACCGAGGTGTCAATATGCTAAAAAGAACCTATTTATCTTACTGACAGAGGAATTTATATATGATAAAAAAGAAGGAAACCTATAATCTGCCCTTCATCATAATCTGGGATCATGGAGTGGAATCAAGCCTAAAAGGACACTCGAATTAATATCAACAGTAGGAAAACGAGTGGGCTCAGAAGAATACCGTTTCAAAATCATAGCAGAGAACATTCGTTAAAACAGAGTTAAAATAAAGATAGTGACCGAATGATTCAACTATTGAAAATCAAAATGCGTCACAAATTCACAATGAACTTCATGCATCGCTAGAATAGCAGAAAGAAATGGACACAAGCAGCAAACCGGGCTTCCATGGATTAACGTTATGTGCTACAAATTTTCAAATCGGTCACTAGCAGGAATGGAACAAAACCATAAAATGAAGAAAACGTCTATCTTTGATGTTGGCTTAACTTCAAGATTGGATGCTGCAGTCTGAACAGACAATGATTACCGGAGTCGACTCGTGGAGAAGAGAAACAACGGTGAAATGGACGAGGATCCCGTGCAGATTGGTGAGCTGGGAGGACGGTTCCTCTACACGTTCGGCTCGAGTGTCTTCCTCAACGGTCCATTGTAGCTAAAACCGAGTGGGAGTTGGTTCGATATCTGTCCCAAAATATAACCTTGACCGGAGGATCGCTGCTGCTACCTAGACCGGCAACAATAGCCAGACTTGATTCATCGTAGAGCTGCAAACTGGGCCGTGCCGGGCCTTGTCACTGTAGCAACCGGACCGGGCCGCCCCGGGCATGTCGGGGCTTAGGTTTTGAGGTGCAAGGGCCGACCTGGCATAGCACGAGTAGACCTGTTCATGGGCCAGGTAACCCGACGGCCTGGCCCGGTCCCTAAACGGGTTTGGACGTTTTTAAGCCTACGGGCTTGACCTCGGGCCTAAAACACCAAGCCCGATTATTTTGCGGGTTGAATTCGGGATTTGTCAAAAAAAGCTCAGCCCAATCCAACTATTTTATATCATATAAAATATATATAATATTTATTATAATTTCTAAATTCATAAAATTGAAAACCCTACCCAACTTTTCCTTTCCCTCTCTTCATCTATTATCCTTTTATCAGTTCTCACTTCTCAAAGAGTTCAAGCTAGCAATGACCAAACTATTAATCTTCAGTGAATCGGTAGCAAAGGCAAGCAGCGGTATGCAATAACCTTTTTTTTGCATTACCTTCTCTAGCGAACTTAGGTAGTAGCAAGCCAGCGACCAGGTCCTCTCATCTCTCGACTCTCATTGTTTTCATCAATCACCAACAAGTCAGTGACAAATGTAGGCTAGTAGCGGTACTCGGCGGGCTCAGGTAGCAACGATCAGGTTCTCTCTCTCTGTACCGACAAACACAGGAAGTTGGCGAACTTGAACTTCAAGCTTGGGCCCAGGCTTTAGGTTTTTTATAAGGGTCAGGCTTGGGCTCGGGCTTGAAAAAAATTCTATTAATGGAGAGTGAAAGCCCGGCCCATGAACAGGTCTAAGCACAAGTGCACGACAAAATGGGCTGCACTGTCCCACCCATTTTGTATTTTGACTTGGGGGGAGGTTTACATAAATACCCCAAGAGTTAATTTGGGGGTATTTTTGTATTTTGACTTGGGGACAGAAAAATGACAATAATGCCCCCAAAACTTATATAAAAGTTAAGTTGGGGGTATTTGGTAAAATGATAAATAATTTTATGAAAGGCCAAAATACCCCTCCCAATAACTATAAAATAGTTAGTTTTTAAGGGCATTTTGCTTAATTAAATTAATTTCAACTTCAATAGATTCTCTTACACCCTCCCTTATTCTCATCACATCAATTCTCATACTTTCTCACACTCTCATATACTCGAATACTTTAATATACTCTCATACACTCTCATACTCTCATAATCTCTTACTCCCTAATCCCTAATTCTCAATTTTATTCAAGTTTCAACAAAAAGAAAAAAAATGTTTGCTCAAGTATCTCAAGTTAACAATTGGAAAGCTTAGAAGGTTCATCAGTTGAAATCAAGTTGGACCGATCAAATGACCGAGTCAATTGCAATTAATTTTCATTTTTTAGGATTTTAATACTACAAATTTTTAAAAATGGCTTGTTCCTTTCAAAATTCTTTTCCCAACATGTTTGATTTTGAAGATGCAATACTAATATGGGTAGGGAATGTTTACTATAGAGACTCTTGAGGGGAATGGAAAAAAGTTATTTGCATTAGATGTAAGAGTGATTTCAGTTATAGGTTGGTACTCCCCATTTGGCTAGACATATGGTCACTTATCTAAAAAATAATGATAGTCAAAATCAACCATAAATTAGGTGCAGTTTTTTTTGTAATTTTCAATATTCTAAGATAAAATGAAACAATAATTAACTAAATATATTGTATATATTGAACAACCATTTTTATTAGTTGAAGACCTTAGGTTAGAAATAATTTTACAACAACCAATAAATTTCTAATTTGAAAAAAAAAAATCTAGTTTTAGAGCATATGCTGTAAAATTTGTTTATTCATATAAATAAAATTTAATTTCTACATTGTCGACTCTTAATTCTAAAATTGCACTCATATCATATATTTGGACTTCCAAATATAAATTATATTTGTGTTACGAGGCATTTTATTGATAGTCATTGGCTTTTACATAAAAGAATTTTAAGTTTTATATTGGCTTTTACATAAAAGAATTTTAAGTTTTATAAAACTTGAATGATCACATATTAGCCTAGTAATTGCTACAAGTATATTAAATACTTTGCATCTATTAGTTTTGATAATGCCAATAATAATTACTCAACAATAAATATTTTAAATTATCAATTAAAACCATGTTTAAATGATAAATTATTTAATATTAGGTGTAATGTCACATATTAAATTTACGTGTTTAAGATGTTTTAAATATTGCTTCTCATATTTCTAAAATTAGAAATTTCATTATGCATATTAGAAGTTCTAGTGCAAGAAAACAAGAATTTAAATATTTATGTCAAAAATAAAATTTGAAATATAGAAATTTTGTATTAGATGTTGAATAGGTAGAATTCCACTTATTCTATTTCATACAAAGACATGTTTATTAATTTTTAAAATGAGAAAATGCCCTATGATTTTATAACCAATGATGATTGGGAAATTGTAGTTTGCATAAAAGATTTTTTACAAATTTTATATGATACAACTAATACATTTTTAGGTGTATATTGCCCAACTTATTGCATTTTAGTTAATCAATTATTTATAATTAGTGAATATATTCAATTTATAGAAATAATTTAAAATATTCAGAATATTATTGATGTAATGGAAGTTAAATTTAAAAAATATTGGAAAAATATTTCTCCTCTATATTGCTTAGCTGTAATATTAGGATATTGAGAATAGAAAAGATGGTTTAGATGTTTTACTTAAATCTTATTATAAAAATATGATAAGTAAAATTAAAAACAAAAATAAAATGAAGTTAATAATTTATTATTTGAAATATACAATGTATATGAATCTTAATTCTTAGGATATAAGAGAACTTGTATAGCCTCCACTACTGAACTTCTAGTTTTAATAGTAGAAAACTGAAAATCACAACAATTTGATCACCTAGCTCCAAGTAACTCTATAAATAACCCTGAACCTAAACTTTCTTTTCCTTTTAGTATTGAGCTTGACATCTCACAGGATGACATTGGCCTTCTCATTGTAATTCGAAAAGGGAAAATGAAGTGTATTGCCCCTTACAAATTAGGCGAGTTGGGTCGGGTTTATGGTCAACCCAAACCCAATTCTAAGATTTGGGCTTAAGACCCAAGCCCTACCCGCATTGTAATTTAATGTGTGGGTTGGACTCGGGCCTGGGTCGAGCTCAGGTAGGTCAATGAACCTACTCTAAAATTATACATGTATCTTTGCATTTATGCAAATATGTATTTATATATGTAAAAATGTATACTATATATAAATATGTATTTTATATTTAAATACAAATCTATATATGGATGTATGAATGCATATAGTTGGGCTGAGCTTGGGTTAGGACAAGGTCGGGCTAGGCTTGGACCAAGTTCAAGCTACCTAAGGGCTAGGCCCAAGCCTAGACCAAAAAATAAAAAAGCCCAAATTCTTAGGCCCAAGCCCAACCCAAGGACTGAAATCTAAGCTTGGCCTGTGTAAAATTTTGGGTTCAGGTTAGACCTACCCAACTTGCGCCCCTACTGCCTATTCCATCACTAACTATGTTTATTACGATGCCTTATCCACCTTTATACTATGCCTATACTTCAACCATTTCTACTATTTCTATTCCTGATAATGTTATAGAGGCAGTGCAATTTCCACAATGGAAAGATGCTATGAACCAAGAAATGGAAGCCCTCATAAAGAACCAAACTTAGGAGATTGTCCCTCTCCCTAAGGATAAGGTCCCAATGGGTTGCAAGTGGGTGTATATAATTAAATATTATAATGATGAATCAATCGAAAGATACAATGCTAGGTTAGTGGCAAAAGGGTGTACCCAAACATATGGGATTGATTATCATTAGACTTTTGCACATGTGACTAAGATAAACTCCATCCAAGTAATTATGTCTTTTGCTCCTCACTATTTGTGGCCTTTGTACTAGATAGAAGTGAAGAATGCATTTTTCAATGGAAATCTTCAAGAAGATTACATGGATCTTCCTTTGGGAGTAAGCTTCCCTAACAATGAGAAGGTTTGATGTCTAAAGAAATCCCTTTATGGACTCAAGCAATCTCCTAGGACTTGGTTTGACAAATTTAGAAAAACTATTCTTAAAATTGAATTCACTTAATCACAGGCAGATCATACTCTTTTTATAAAAAGGATTAATGGTCTAGTGACTCTTCTAATAGTGTGTATTGATAATAATGTTGTCACTTGAGATGATAACTTTGGAATTGTCTAATTAAAGTCCTTCCATGCTTCTGAATTTGATATCAAAGACCTCGAAAATCTCAAATAGGATTGAAGTATAAAGGTCAAAGGAATCTTCACTTCGCAGAGAAAGCATGTTTCTTGACACTCTTCATGAAGTAGGTAAGTTGGGGTGCAAGCCAATTGAAATCCCCATTGATCCCAATCATAAATTGAATGCTAATGGAGAAATTCTTCGTGACAAAAGTATTTATCAAAGACTTGTTGGTAGGCTTCTCTACTTGTGTTTGACTAGGCCTAATATATTCTATAATGTAACTCTACTGAGTCAATAGATGCGTAGATTTGTAACTTCACATACACAGGCAATCAATAGAACTCTTGCCTACTTAAAGAGATGTTCAAGCAAAGGAATGTTAACATCACAAGGTTAATGCTTACACTAATGTAGATTGGGCATGCTCTATGAGATTCACCTCTAATTACTATATTGTATTATGTTGTATCACGAAAAAGTAAAAAACAATTAGTTGTTACCCAATCTATCACAGAAGCAGAATATAAAACTATGGCTCATGGTGTATCAGAGTTATTTTGGCTGGATACTTTGTTATTTGAGGTTAGAATCCAAATTGATATTGTAATGAAATTGTATTGTGATAACCAAGTTACCATAAGCATAACCCATAACCCAATCTAACATGACCGAACAAATAAAAATGGCAATTTGACTCATCCCTCTGGAACTTTGCCCGCTTCGATCAGGGTTGGTTTTTTACCACTGATTGGGGTTTAGGTGGGTTTCAAGGAAACGCAAAACTTTGGGGATCAAGGACGGGGTTCGAGTGGGTTAAAAGTAGAAATGACTAGGGCAGGGTGGGGCAAATTCGATGATCCCCATTCCCCATGGGGATGGGGATACTTTTAGTCCAATGGGTTTAGGGTGGGGCATTTAAGTTTAGAGTTGGGGGTAGGATAGACAAAACTCAACTCCACCCCCACCTCGCTGTCATTCTTACGAACAAAGCATTTTGAGGTTGACAAACACTTCATTAGAAAAAAATAGCCAATGGAGAAATATGTGTGCCTTTGGTCAAGTCTAAAGATCAATTTGTTAATTGTCTCCTCAAGGGTCTCCACAAGCCAAAATTTGATAGAAAGCTTGGCAACTTGGGCATGATAGATATCTATGCTCAGTTGAGGAGAAGTATTGAGAAAATATATAAAAATCAAAAAGTAGATTAAAAAAAATTGTGATATGCAATTGCCATACATAGTTGCAATGCATAGACGAATAGGAGTCTAGATTGTGCCAATTAAACTGTTCCAAAGCAGTGGATAGGATTTGAAACATTTCCCCCACTTAAGGCCATGCTTAAAGCATATTATACATACACGAAAAAGAATGAAAAAAAAGGAAATAAAAGGTGAAGAGTTTTTGTGCTATGTCCTAGTGTTAGCTGATGATGCAAGATGAATTATCAAGAAAAAAAGCAATAGAGGTCCAATAGAAATTTTGCATGAGGCAAATCGTTATGTGGAGAGAGAGAGAGAGAGAGAGAGGAAAATCGTTATGTAATTAGTCAGGGAACCGTTCAAGATGATCATGACTCCATACAATAATCAATCAAAAAAAGCCATAATGAACTCACGCTGTAAAGCAGTAAGGCAAGGAGGAAATTTTCTTGAAATGGCTGAACGTATTCACGCATGAAAAAGTTGAACTTACAAAAAAAAATTATCATATATACAGGACAGAAAAACAAAACAGAGTTATTTGGCAGTTACACAGAGCTTCTTTATTCAAAAAGCTTTGAATTCTTTGAAGTACAGACCAGTACTGATTGTTATCTTTCTCCTAACAACGACTCAAGGAGAGCAGCCTCTTCCTCCTGCAAAAGTAGAAAGAAAGACAGCATTGATCATCAGCTGAGGTTCTTTTTCTTTTGTCAAGTAAATAAACAGCCTTTGTGCATGTATGTATGTGTGTTCTAATAAATCAGCAGCAAGTTTAGTGATTGCATTTTCAATATGGAATTTGCAGCCACTTACCACCAAGGCATTAAATTCTGTCTCCTCATCTATTGCACCTATGACAGCAGGGTCCTCCAAGAGGTCCTAGGAGCCAATAAAAGAACAAATAATACATTATTCTACAGAAGCCTGTGAAATAGTCATCCTCTTCCCAACATTAAGGGCATGCATCGGTACTCCTTCAAGTCATAAACTACAATATTTATTAATTGTTTACCTTCTTCCTAACTTTTTCGCTAGGTGCAACATTGTATGTTAGAATGAAAATCTCCAAAAATTTAGATGTTACAACAGATCTACATTTGAACCAATTTGCGATAACTACAAGAATTCAATTACAAAAAGAGGCATGGATATTATGGGTGTACAGGACCCAAATTGTCAAAAGTGTATCATCAAAGAATAGTGGAATTGTTACTAGATTCAATATTCATGGATCATAATCAAGTTATACTGAAAACTCGGCCTCGCTTGGTTTCTATTCTGGTGCATGCTTACACTGAATAGAGTAAAGGGGAATGCGGATGACCTTACACGAGTAGTCTGTACCCTTTTCTTGTTTGTAAGAAAAATCGGCCCGTGTTTTAGCATCATTTTTCAATAGCACAGCATAATAGAAAGTGGAAACATGAGTGAGATTTAAAACTTTCAATTTCAATTCCAAAGAAAAATCCAGTCTCAAAAAAAGTGAGAATTTCCTGAAAATTTTAGAAATGGCATAATCTTTTTAAATTTTTGGGAATACCATCATCAATCATTGTCATCTAATCCTTGCCCCAACCATATGGGGTTGCCTACACAAATGCTGTTTTGCCAATCTATTCTGTTGAGGGGATGATTTCATATTAGGGTTAAAAAATATTACAGAAGAAACATTAGGGGGATAACTTCTCAAGAAAAAGGAAATTAAAAATTAATCTGTTAGTGGGAGAGTTAGGAGCAAAAGAAATCAATAAAAAGACATTCAAAAGGACGGAGGAAGGGCTAAAAAAGAACCTAAGATCAAGTAGTGAGTCAAGATTTATCAGCTCATTCTTGAATAAAAAATGTAGTCTTGTATAAGTTCTACCAAAAAGGTAGTCCTGTATAACTTTGAAAAAATCTCAATTTATCTCTTCTTTTCGTGTTTCTGGGGATTCTTGGGATCTGGGACTAAGGAGAGGTTTGAAGGACTCAGAAGTGGATTCGGAAAATGATATTTTTTCTCTTCTAAGTTCAGTTTTTCTAGACCACTCTTCTCCTGACAGTAGAATTTGGACTGAAACTTCTACATGTAGTTTTTCTTGTTCTTCGTTTTTCAATGCTATGGTCCTTCCTTTTAACCCAGTTTCCTCATTTCCTGTTAAAGAAGTATGGAGCACTCCGGTAACCCCAAAAGTAAGGGCTTTTTGTTGGGAAGTGGTTCTCCAAAAAATCAATACCTTGGAAGTGCTTCAAAGAAAGAGACCAAATTGGTGCTTGTCACTTCATGTCTATAGCCTTTGCTTGAGGAATGGTGAAACAGTGAATCACCTATTAATTTCTTGGTTCTCCTCTCTCTTTGATTGTAGGTGGACTCCTCCCACAAGCGTAGCAGATTTATTTGACCCTAGCTTTTTTCCGACAACCACAGAAGAAAGGAAGGGTGATGTGGAGAACAACGAGGACAGCTATCTTGTGGGCAGTGTGGGAAGAAAGAAAAATCAACTCCTGAGAAGTTACTGAAGGGATCACCATCAAGGCAGTACAAGGCAGTACATTGGCTGAAAACTCTTGACTTGTTCAAGGATGTCTCTATAGATGATTTGACTAGAGGCTGGAGTATTTTAGCAAGGTCTTCTACTTCATCACCTACCATACAAGCAGTTTGGTACCCTCCTTTGTAGTGTAATGTCAAACTGAACTTTGATGGCAGCTCTCTTGGGAACCCTGGACCTTCTGGAATAGGGGGTGTGTTTAGAGATGCGGAAGGAAAAATCCTAGCTATGTATTCTGGTCCAATAGGTTTGGGGGACTTGCTTAGAGCTGAAGTATTGGCTCTCCTCTAGGGGCTCAGATGGGCCAAGCAATTGGGTTTTCAACAGTTAGAAGTGGAGGGGGATTCAAAATTAGTAGGTTGGCTGCAATCAAATAGTTTGGGAACATGGTCCCTTAGACATGTAAGGGAATTATTGAGCCTCACAAGGGAGCTGGGTGCACAAGTGTCTTGGTCTAGGAGGCAGCAAATGCTTTAGCTGACAACCTAGCAAAACAAGGGGTGAATCGAGAGGTTTTGTTTTGTGCAGTGTAGTAAGTTATTTGTTATTCAGGGGTCACCTTTTACTTTAGAAGGTGACGGTTGTTCTTCTAGTTTTATCTAATGAAAGTTACCATTTCCTATTAAAAAAAAAACTTTGGCTTCTTCACCTTCTTCCTTTTAGTTTCCTTTTTCTTTTTGGCTTCAATGTTTCACAAATCCACTATGATTGCCTATCTCAAGTCATCTTCTTGTTGCTTCTAGCTTGTAAAAAAAATCTGTCATCATCAGATATGGTCATATATGGATCCTTTGACCCATCTGCAACTCCACATCATCACAACTAATATGGTTGCTCATTCATTTATTCATGATGATCATAGTTTTCAAGGAGGCAAGGCTAGGTGACTGGGGGGCGACTAGTCGCCTAGGTGGGCGCCTAGGCATCGCCTAGGTGATGGAACTTTTATGTTAAAAACATAGATCCTAGGGTATAAATTTCATATTAAAGTATAGAAAGTTAACATATTCATGAGAAGAAAAGGAATAAGGAAAATAAAATTCAAAAAATATAGAGGCTGAACCCTTATTTTTGTTATAGGAAAAGAAGAAAATAAAAAGTATTGGTAGTAGTAGTAGTAGTAGTAGAAGAAGAATATATGGAAGGGGAAAATGTGCTGATTAGATAAAATTTTTAGTTCTTCCTTGCTTATTGGTTCAGGTTTTTAACAAGTCTTTGAGGGTTCAATACAGCATTTAGCAATGTTTGTGTTGATTAAACCCTAATAAATAAGAAAATAATAAAAAGAAATTAGTCTATAAACACACAAAATGATCATTCTAGTTTAATAATGTCTATTTTATAATTATAATATCAAAAAAAAATGAATAAAAAAGTTTTTTATAGTAGGAAGTAGAAAACTGTTAGGCGATTAGGTGAGGCGAGGCGAGCCTCAAAGGTCGCCTTGACAACTATGATGATGATCAATAATGTTCAACGTTCAAAGAGGGTATGATTTTGGGGGATCTTTGATGTGGCAAATATGACAATTTAATCAGATTTCAGACATAAAAAATAATATCTTATTGCAGTAAGATTTAATTAGATTTAAGAGGTATCACACTACAGGTTTCCAAACGCCACCTCAGTGCTTTACCAGATTCTAAAAATAAGTTATAAAAAATCAGATAATGTTCTACAACTCAAGAACATGTAAAATTAAATGAGATTGCTTACATCGTCAGCAATTTGCAATAGACCATTTTGATCCTGCATGAACAAAAAAAAAGGGTTTTCAGCTTATGTTCTCCCAAATCCCCACTCTCCAATCTAAGATCTGTTATCCTTTTCCAATAAGTTATTGGCCAATAAAGAAGTTACATAAACCGAACAAACAAAACAACAGAGTTTTGTTGAAGGCACCTGGACTGTAGAAGTTCCATATATTAACAATATAAAAAAGGAAAATGCTGTATTTATTCAAGAGTATCATCACTAGAATAAGCAGACATTAAAAGCTGGCAAGTTACCTTTACAGCAACAAATAGAAGTGGGTCAGATGGTGTATAAATCATATAATGTGTACCATCCTGAAAAATAAATGTCAAGAGTGAGAGAGATTAGAAATAAATTCTGGTCTTGGAGTAATATAATAGTGTTTTTAAGCAAAATGACACATGGAGAGGGAACAGGAAGAAAAATGAACAACTTTAAATGCAGAATATAATCTTTTACAATACTAAATAAAATGTTTATAATCTTATCCTCGTCTCAACTCTTTTTAACTTCTTTAAATCAGAAATTTTGTTACTGTATAAACTTGTAAATGAAAGTTTGCAAAAAAAAGAAGAAGAAGAAGAAGAAGAAGAAGAAAAAAGGCCTGTAACTAGAAAAAGATTTATTATTACTTTCTTTGAACCAAACACATTTGACCAATTACAAACAAAATTGAATTCATTGAGGACAATAGCCCAATCCATGACTGACATCCACACAAAGAGACACCAAAAGCTCTTTCAAGCTATCAAAAGAATCTCAGTTGCATTCCCACCAAGAAATCAACAGATTGAAAAAAGAAAACATGGACCAAAACATAGCACCCTCTAGTTCCTACTACCCAATTGAAAAAGAAGACCATGATAACATGCATCATAAACACCACTGAAGATATTATCTTATACAACAAAAGATATTGAAATTGAGATTAACAAGAATCTGAGCCCCTTCTGGTAAATAGAACAAGTTAAATGAACTGCAATCATACCTGATGGAAGCAAGTAATTTCTATGCCTTCACTTGGTAGGCCATCTATGTCTTGACCATCATCTGTGAGATTGTAAACAACATTCATTGTAATGAAATCATAATTTACAAGTTCACAAGGCCTTATCTCAGGAAAATATTGCTCAAAGAACCTTAAACATCACACACTTTATGAGATGAAAACTCAGGAAACAGCGTTTTAACCATAAAAAACAATTTTCACAGTTTTGTAATATAAAGAAAACGTTATTTTTACATTTAAAGGTTCAAGTCAATATATGAACTCAATAGCATCAAGGATAATACACGAGAAATGGCTGTATTGGAATATACCACATAAGGACAACATTGCTTTTACATTTAAATAGAGATTTCGCAGTCCAGAATGTTAGTAGTAATTCCTAGTCATCAGATAGCCACAGCTAATCTGAGGGCATGATCTAGCTGCTGTCTTATAACTAAAAATTGGATTTCAATAGTAATTGCTAACATGAAGATTTTTTTTTTTTTGGAAAAGGTAAAGTAATATTTATTGAAAAAGAAATACACACAAGAGGCTGAGATCAGTCCCTGAACAGGCTGACCGATCTATTCAGCAATTATATAAGCCATCAAGACAAAGAAAAAAGTACATCTGACACATTACAGTTTCTAAAATCTGCCACCACAGACAACCAAGAAATCAGCTTGCACACTAACTTCTGAGTTAAATCCTCCAGACTTAGAAACTTATTACTGAACACAGAACACCCTTCTATTCCTCTCGGTCTAGATACACCAAATTACAGCACTTGGAATCAACTTCCATAAAGTCTTCTTTTTCTTGCTCAATCCCATGATATGCCAGCTGCATAACAGCTCTTTTACCGACCTCGGCATCACCCAACAAACTTTCAAGGAGCTGAGGAAGTGGTTCCACAGCTGCGCAGAGAACAGGCAGTGAATACATAAATGATCAGTAGATTCAGCACTGCACCCACATAAGCTGCAAGATAGGTCCGAAATCTGAAATCCCCTGCTCACAAGGTTCTCCTTGGAAAGGTAGCCAATGATTAAGAGCCATAGTCCAAACCAAGAAACTGGCTTTAGTCGGACTAATGGGATTCCACACTTGCTGAACTGGGAAATCAGGAACACCCTTCCTACCAAGCATAGCAGCCAACGATTTAACTGAAAACATCCTATCAGAATTCCACTTCCAAAGCCACTTGTCCTCCGAGCTATAATCCAACTCTTGAAACTGGAGACAGGTCAGGAGATTCACTGCCTCATACACCTCCCAGTCAGAGATTTCTTCGGAAAGGAGTCCAAAGAACTGAACCACCAGAAGTACTATAGCACTCAGCAACTGAGGCCTCTTGATCTGAAGCACACTGGAAGAGGAGTGGAAAGGACTCAGCAAGAGGAGCATCTGTGCACCAAGAGTCCTTCCAGAATTTGGTCCTATTACCATTACCAGCCCTGATTGAGATCCCCCTGCCCAGATCTGGAAAATGCTTCATTATCCCTTTCCACAAAGAGATACCCCAGTTAGGAGGGGGATCCCTAGTTCTCCAATTGCCCCAGCTCGCACCATATTTTCTGGCAATAAGAGACCTCCACCAAGCATTAAATTCTACAGCAAATCTCCAAATCCATTTACATAGGAGGGCAGAGTTAAATTGTTTCAGCTTCCTTATACCTAACCCCCCTTCAGATTTGGGGAGACAGACTTGTTCCCAACTTACCAAGTGCACTTTTTTCTCCTCCTCCCAGCCTATCCAAAGAAAATTCCTTTGAAGCTTTTCAATCTGATTTGCAACCTTCCTAGGAATGGAAAACAGAGATAGAAAGTAGGTAGGCAGATTGGAGAGGGTACTCTTAATCAGAGTCACCCTCCCCCCAAAAGATAGGTATTTAGCCTTCCAAGAAGTCAGCTTCCTTTCCAATCTCTCAATAACTGGGTCCCAGATAGCAGAGGAACCACCACTCACCCCAAGCGGGAGACCCAAATATTTGACTGGAAGGGATGCAATCTGGCAAGCCAGAATAGCAGCACACTCAGCTAAATTGGAAACCTGTCCAACTGGGATAATTTGGCTCTTATTTCAATAAACTTTCAAACCTGTAATCACTTCAAACCAAGAGAGAATCCCAAGGATTAACTCCACCTAAGAGGGGGACGCCTCCACAAAACATAATGTATCATCTGCAAATTGAAGAATATTCACTTTCTCTCCCCCCGGCACCATTGCAAAACCTTCCCATTCCCCTAACACAGCAGCCTTCTTAGAGAAAAGAGTGAGGATCTCCACAACACATATAAATAGGAGAAGAGATAGAGGGTCTCCCTGCCCAAGACTGTTAGACAGTTTTGTATGCCCTTAGCTTCAATCCGATTTGATGTACTTTTGATATTTAGTGTAAATAAATAAAGTGCATGTTTGATTCATGTTGTTTGGTATAATTCTGTGTAAGACCCTAAAACTGGACACTTCTAGAGACTCGTGTTAGTTTTAAATGTTCACAACCATTGAATAAGTCTGGGGAGATTTATCCTACCAAGGCTGATACTGGTGTGCCACAAGTGTTGGGATGGCCTGTCTCGGCCACCAGGGTAAGACCCAAGGCACATGCAGTATGGGATTACTCGAATCCTTGAACCGGACCAGATTTCCAGTATTGCCCTGGACCTTGGAGACAGATGGGCAAAACTGGAAAGTTACACCTGACCCCTAGACTCGATTGTGACACTTCACTAGGTGTCGGATCGGACTGTCTTTGATATGCCAATCAGTGAGATCCTTAGCGGGGATCAAAACCTGGGTATGTTGGGACAGTCTGAGAATTCATCTGAGTGGGTGATCATAGTGACAGGATCAGCCCCTTTGTCGGACAAAGGTAATGATCGGGAATGCACTCTCTCTGATAGAAATCAAACTGCCGATAGTTGATTTCAATCGTTGGAATTTTGTTTTGCAAAATTAATATATATATATATATATTTGTACGGTTTCAAAATGTTTGCAAACGGTTTTAATTCCCGGGATCCATGTGAGTGGAGAGTGCAGCACTGTTCCTTGCAGCCGAGGGAGAGGTCCTCTCTTGTCGGGCAATGCTTGATCATTAAGGGCTGAGAGGTTAAGTGTAAGACCATTTAGGATAGTACCTGATGGGCTAATCTTGCACGTGCCCACAGTCCTTGGATTTTTATAAGATGGCTTGGCCGAGGGACCACTTAATGTAAGTGTTGGGCCCATAGGGTCCATGTGATGGGCTCAGGGGTTTACTGAGCTTTTTCAGTGAATTCGGTTGGGCCTTGTAATAAAGGTTGGGTCGAACCCATGTGGCTGGTGTGTAGATCAATGCTTGAGTCCCACGCCATACAAAGAAGCCCAACTGGGCAGCAGATTGGAAACTAGTTAAGCACTGAATACTTAAATGGGCCAAAAGCCCATTTCGAGCAGGGCTGATATGATCACCCATCTATGGGGCGTATTTGGGATTAAAGTTAGAAAAGGATAGGGCCTTTTAACCTTATCCACTCTAGGAGACCAAATTCAAATCAGATTTGAATCTGGTAACCTCCTGATAAGATCAGCAGTAAGCTAACTTAATCTGCAGATAGGATTAAGATCATCCCCTATCCAAATATTGATTTGGATTGGGATAACTCCTAATTAGGAGGTTTCTTAATCAAGAAGAAAAGGAGGAAAAACTCTAAGAGAGAAATCAATATCAGATTTCGAACCTAAGGGTTTTGTAAAAGCAAGAGAGCATCCTGCGAATTGAGATTGAATCTCATACAGACTCCAGAGAAAAGAGAAGCTATTCAGCCATCTTCGTCCCAGGAGTTCTCCTCCAACCGCCGCCATCCTTTCTTATAAGATTCAATCTTTGAAGAAGAAAGAAATCAAGAAACTGTTTCTTGACATCAGCCTTGCAGAAAACACTGAAAAAGATTTGCTGCTCAGAGTTTCCAGAGGATTCTTGCGAAGGATCCAGTGTGTAGGACGCACTCTGCTGGTTCCATTCCACATACAGCTGTGTCATCTTCAGCAGGAGCGGATCTTGGTGTCCTCTTTGGGCGTGAACACCAACTTTGGGAGATATTGCTTCTCTGGATCAGGTATAATTCCTCCCTTTCCTTTTTGGTTTAGATCTGGTTCGATTATGGTTAAAGTAGGATCCTTGAATATTGTATTCTGAATTTAGGGAATATGATTCCCAGTTGGAAGAAGGTAGGAAAATTTTTGAAATTCGCCCACCCATTCCGCAACCTTCATGGCGTCCATTAGATGGATCCTACCATTCTTTCAGTGGTATCAGAGCCACAGGTTCGAATCTTGAACCAAAAGAAAATCATATCTGAACCTGCGCAGATGGACAGAAGATGTTCTGCCAAGATTTGCGCAGATTGTTTTATTTTTTTTCAAGAAATTGTTTCTTGATAAGGGCGATTGATCTGAAATTAATTTTGTTAAATTCAAAATTTATTTAGAACTGTTCTTTATTTTTTTTTATTTAATGGACTGTTCGAACTTGGAGATCGCAGTGCAGATTTGGCGCAGATGGTCTACGCACCCTTTTTCCTTTTATCCTTTTTATTCAATTCGGTCTATAAATAATTTTTTTTATTTTCTAGACTGAATGTATAGGATTTGATCAAGAATGTAATTAATTAATAGAAATAGGATTTCTGTTTTTTTTTCTTGATTAAAGAAGGAAGAAGAAGGCGGCGCTGGAGATTTGCAGATGGAGAAATCGCTTTCTGCGATTTGTAGTTTGGGAAACTGCAACCCTAGTGATTAACCTCTGTTTTGCAGGTGGTGCGAACAGTCCATATTTGATTTGTGTTTGTTTAAAATCGAAATTATTAATTTCAGATCTTTCATGAATTAACCCTTGATTGAAAATCAGTTTCGGACATTTTCGGACTAGATTGGACCAAAACTGTTTGGACCGAATCTAGGGTTCGAAAAGGACTGCTTTTCAGTCCAATTTTCTCCCTCTTGAAGTTCCAAATCTGATGTTCAATTACAGGGATTAATTCGGCCCACCTGTAAAGCCTAGTTTTGAAAGGTTAAAACTGCAAAAGCCCACTCTTGTGAGAAAAGTTGTATAGACCGAATTGCTATATGCAATTCAGCCCATACACCTAGTAGACATTAATTGTTAATGTTATGTTTTTAAATGGGTTGTTCAATGGGCTTTACAGCAGTTAATTGAGGATCAATTCTTCCTTTTCATATGATGATTGAATGTTTGATGTGCTGCGACCATGGGCCATAAGCACTTGGCCCATGATGACTCGTTAGTGGCTCTTGCGCACACCATGGCTGAATGCACATCATTGCCATGGTGTCCCTTGAGGTCATTGGATGACCCCTCTTTACTTGGTGGGCCCCACAACCCTGAAAAGAGATGCATACGAAAACCCTAGCCGATAAAGGCCCACCAGAAATCTGACTTTATAAAAGTCAGTGGGAGACACTCTGGTTTGACCTAAATTAGAACTAGGGCATAATTTTGTTCCCTCCAGCAAATATGAGTGCATGTGATAGGGAGATCCATATGATGGACTCTCTAAAGGCCTTTCGTCATTAGCACAATGATGGGTCCTTCAGTAATGAGGAAACGCACCATAAAATTGGGCTATCCATTTGCTGTTGGATCTGTCGGAGTGTTTCATAAGATGATAGGGGCGTCATAGATCGATGTGGGAGGGGCTTCACCAGAAAATGGGAACACTCTCACGGTACCTTGGCGTAACCTAAATATGATGGGTAAGCACTCGCTAGACAGAAAGGTTACCTGAAAATAGCTCTGAACCTTGTCTGACAGAGGCCAAAGGGAAACTCATTCGATGAGTGGATATGATCCGTCACAAAAAGGTGGTGGGGTTATGCAGCAGAAACAGTTGGCTTCACGCACCCCATGTGATTTCCCACATTTCCAATGACATTTCGTCGTCTCCGTCACTGAGAAAGGAGGGAAATCTCAGAGATGAACAAATGGGAATGGAACATAGATTAAAAACCATATCTATGTAGGTAACATGAATCAAACTAAGGTTGTGGACTAACGTCTTTGTTGTTTTATCAGAAAATGGCAAACGGTCAATTCGCAAAGCTTCTAGACGATAACAAGCTTAAGGGCCCAAACTATGCCGAATGGTACAAAAATCTTATGCTGGTCCTAACTTCTGAAAAGTTAGATAAGGTAGTGAAAAATCCTACCCCGGAGCGTCCGGGAGATAGGGCTTCTGAGGCTTGCAGGAGGGACTACCAAGATTGGGAGGATAAGAACTCCCTAGCCCGTTGCTTTGTCATTGCCTCACTAGACAACTCAATACAGAGGCAATTCGATCAGATCGAACTAGCCAAGGACATATTGGACAATCTAAAGACGATGTATGAAGAGCAGAACCGTTCTACTCGACAGAAGGTCTTGAAACTGTTCATGACCGCGCAGATGTCCAAAGGGCAGAAAGTTCATGACCATTGTCTTCGGATGATGGGCTACATTAACGAACTCTAAGCTCTTGGATCCGGGCTAGATCTTGGCACGCAAGTGGATGCCATCCTGAATTCTTTGCCCTCTTCCTTCAATGCGTTCACAATGAACTACAACATGAACAAGCTGAATGTCAGCGTCCAGGAACTCAGCAATATGTTGCAGAGGGCTGAGGATCTACTAAAGAAGGATGAGCCTGTGGTTATGCTTGCTGAAGCTAACAAATCGGGCAAGAAAAAGAGAAAGGCAAAGAAGCCCTAGAAGAAATCTGCCAAGCCCAAGAAGCAAAAGAAGAACAAGGCATCTGATGTCTGTCACTTCTGCAAGCAGACCGGCCACTGGAAGAGGAACTGTCCTGCCTACCTAGAATCTAAAAAATGTAATGTCGAAACTTGTGTCATAGAAACTAATATGTTAGTTACTTTTGTGTCCTGGTGTGTTGACTCTGGGGCTTCAACTCATGCGTGTAACTCACTGCAGGGGTTCAAAGTTAGCAGAAGATTGAGTGAAGGCGAAGTGACTATTCTTGAGAACAACTGCAAGTGTTGTAGCTGCGGCAATAGGAACCGTAGAATTAGTCTTTAGAGAATGAGGGCTTGTACTTAAAGATTGTCTTTATGTACAAAACTTGAGAAGAAATTTAATTTCTGTTTCTAAATTGTGTGCTGATGGATATACTAATTATTTTAGTAATATGATTACTGTTAAACGGAATAACAAATTCATCGCATGCGGGAAACTGGAGAACGTTCTCTATGTTCTACATCCTTCTCTTAAAACTAACTTAACCGAAACTACGTCGGTCGAAAATCCCAAGAAAAGAAATCGTGATACAGTAAATCCCACGTGCCTCTGGCATTACCGACTTGGCCATATCGGTGTGGACCGAATCACAAGGCTGGTAAAGGATGGTCCTTTGGATTTTCTAACCGTAGAAAATCTTCCCACTTGTGAGCCTTGCCTACAAGGTAAGATGACTAAGCGGCCATTTGACGGTAAGCCTGAAAGATCTTCAGGCACACTTGACCTAATACATACTGATGTATGGGGTCCCCTAAGTGTTAGGACACGAAATCAACACGTGTATTTCATCACCTTTACAGATGATTTCTCACTATATGGTTACGTGTACCTAATGAGACACAAGTCTGAATCCTTTGAAAAGTTCAAAGAGTTAAGACAGGAAGTCGAGAAACAGTTAGGGAGAAAAATTAAGGCCCTTCAATCGGATCGAGGTGGCGAGTATCTCTCTGACGAATTCAGGGACTACTTAAAGGTCAGCGGGATAGTGTCACAACTAGCTCCTCTTGCTACACCTCAACTCAACGGTGTTTCAGAGAGGAATAGGACCTTGTTGGACATGGTCCGGTCACTTCTCGTACGGTCAGAATTACCCACATCCTTTTGGGGATACGCATTAGAGACTGCTATCTACGTGCTGAATCGGGTTCCAACCAAATCGGTTCCGAAAACTCCATATGAACTATGGACCGAAAGGAAGCCAAGTGTAAAACACTTGAAGATTTGGGGTTGTCCTACACACGTTAAAAGAACAAGTGCGGACAAGTTGGAGTTAGAACAAGCTTCAAGGAGTTGGAACATCCGTTTTGATTCAGCTGTCAAAACGTTTGACTTTGAGCAGTTGCCAGTTTGGGTGTCATAACCTCCACTGCCAGTTGCCAGTTCGGGTGTCATAACCTCCACTGTTCCTTGTTAGGGCCGTCTCTGCCACGTCTGAGATGGCGGTGGCAGGTGGCCGTTGGCAGGCGGCTGTCATGTGTCGGACCCCTAATCAGTCGGGTGCGCCGCCTCCATATACGGGCTTCCTAGGCATTGAAAGGATGAGAGGTCCATCCCATGGACGCCCAAAGATTGCGGAATAAGGGGCGAATTTCAAAAATTTTTCTCTCCCTTCAACTGGGAATCGCATTCCCTATTTAGAAAATCATATTTTCAATGATCATTCTTGAACCATAAACTGAACCAGATCTGAACCAAAAGGAGTAGGAGAGGATTGTACCTGATCCGGAGAAATAGTATCTCCCAACGTAGGTGTTCACGCCCAAGGAAGGATCCAAAGACTGCTCCCACTGAAGATGGCACAGTGCAGGATGGAGCAGAATCAACAATGTTCTTCTCCAAGAACTCTGTCCTTCGCAAGAATCAGCAGGATGGTACATGAGCACAGCTTCCTTTCAATCCTTTCTCAAAGAACTGATGTCAAGATCCAATCTTGACTTCTCCCACAACTGGAGATCGAACTGGCAAACAGGGCGACAAGAACAGGGAGGCGGCAAGAGAGTATTCGCAGGGTGCAGAATTCTCTCTTCTTGATTTCAGCACTGAAGAAAATCTGATGTGTTGTTTCTAAAGGCTGTCGCCCCCTTCTTCTTTTGTTAACCTAGAAAGATCAACTCCTAATCTCATTAAAAGCTGCTTATCCAAATCATATTTGGATCAACCTTCTCTTCAGGTGATAAGGATAAACTCTTATCTTATCTGCAGAATAGATTAGCTTTCTCCTAATCTCATTAGGAGGTTTCTAAATCTGAATCACATTCAGATCTGGACTCTCTGAGTGGATAGGGTCAAGACCCTATCCTATCTGCTAATCCATCTCAGAATTCGCCCCATTATTAACTAAATAAATAGCCCTGTTCAAAATGGGCTTTAGGCCCATTAAGCTTATGTACTCACTTAACCTTCCTAACTGCTGCCCAGTTGGGATTCCTTGTATGGCGTGGGACCCAAGCATTGATCTACACATCAGCCACATGGGTTCGGCCCAGCCTTTATTACAAGGCCTGGCCGAATGCACTGTTAAGGACAGTGCACCCCCTAAAAACCCATCAAATGGGCTCTATGGGCCCAACACTTATCTTAAGTGGTCCCTGGGCCAAGCCACCTTGTAACACCTAGGGACTGTGGGCAGATGCAAGATTAGCCCATCAGGTATTATCCTCAATGGTCTTACACTTAACCTCTCAGCCCATAATGATCATACATTGCCTGACAAGAGAGGACCTCTCCCTCGGCTGCAAGGAACAGTGTTGCACTCTCTACTTATATGGATCCCGGGAATTAAAACCTTCTTGCAAACATTTGAGAAACCATAATATATATACTTTTATATCTCATATAAAATATACTTTGCAAAACAAATCTCAACGATTGAAATCGGCTGCCGGCAGTCTTGGTTTCCATCAGTGAGAGTGCATCCCCAATCATTACCTTTGTCCGACAAAGGGGCTGATCCTGTCACTATGATCACTCACTCAGATGAATTCTCGGACTGTCCCAACATACCCAGGTTTTGACCCCCGCTAAGGATCTCACTGATTGGTACATCAAAGACAGCCCAATCCGACACCTAGTGCAATATCATAATCGAGTCTAGGGGTCGGGTGTAACTTTCCAGTTTTGCCCATCAATCTCTAAGGTCCAGGGCAATACTGGAAATCTGGTCCAGTTCATAGATTCAATTAATCCTACACTATATGTGCCTAGGGTCTCACCCTGGCAGTTGAGACAGGCCACCCCAACCGACTTGGTGGCACCACAGTGTCAGCCTTGTCAGGATAGGTCTCCCCAGACCGACCCACTGGCTGTGAACAACTAAACTAACACGAGTCTCATTAAGTGTCCAGTTTAAGGGTATTACACAGAAACATACCAAGGGAACATGAACCAAATATGCACTTTTATTCATTTACAATAAACTCATAAAATACAGCATTCTGATTGAAGCTAAGGGCATACAAAACTGTCTAACAGGCATCAGGTACGGTTGTTCAGTTAGGCGACTTGGAGCCGAGGTGGTGTGCGAGGCGGTCTTGAGTTCGGATAGAAGCGTGGCCCGAACTGCCCTTGGGTGGGCAGTTTGGGTTCTTTGCCTTTTGTTCTCCTTGTAAGGCTCAGGACCTCGAAGGGAGAGCTCGGGTTCCTCCTTGGGGAGCTCGAGACTCTTTATCTCGGTGCTCGGATTGCAGGTTCCTCCTTGGGGAGCTCGGGACTCTTTAGCTCGGAGCTCGGGTTGTAGGCCCGCTGTCGTGCCGAGCTGGCGCTTCTGCCAGGTCACTCTCGGTTGCTTCCACGTGTCGCATGGCCAAGGGGTCAGGTCAAATCTCCCTCCATCAATTGCCCCCCACTCCCCATGCTCGGGGTCCTGACCTGGCGTGGGGAGTTCACGGGATGACGGGTGGATTTGCCTCGGAACACTTTGGCCTTGGTTTGGAACTTCTCTGGTCTGACCTGCTTGTGTTCTTGGCTTAACTGGGGTCGGCTTGGTTCGACCAGGGGTCAATCCCGGGCTGCATGTAGTTCATGCGCGTAAACGATTTCAAATTTTTCAACGTCAAAAATGCGCGCCAAACTGACTTTTCCTCGGGGGATGCGCAACCGGTTTCGCGGGGAGCCGTTGGATGGTTTCGATCTTGGCCGTTGATGCGCGAGTACAGTGGCTATAAATAGTGGGGGGCCCCTGGTCACTTTCCTTCGTCATCCTTCAGCATTCGTTTCTTGAGCTCGCATCCAAGACTGTCAGCTCACGTCACTTTTTCGTAGTCCGGTAGCTTTTCCTGGTGAGTCCTCAGCCTTCTCTTTGTTTCGATGTCTAGCTCGAGTAGTTCAGATAGTCCTCTGGGGGGGTCAGATGCTGGTTCTACGAACCGAGTTGCTGCCCCTGACAGCTTTAGTGAGTCCGAGGCGGGGCCCGAGGTAGAGCTTGAGGAAGAGCTTGAGTTCGAGCCCATAGGTCGAGTCACTTCGGGTAGCTTGGCATCCACTTCCCGTCAAGGTCGGGTGCCAGATAAGTTCGGGCCTTCCACTATGACGCCCGAGAGGCTTTGGTCCCTTATCGCTCAGTACAACCTGCCCGGGGAATATACTTATATTTTACCCTCGGGCGATTTTCCTTGGGAGCACGGTCCAGACGAGATCGTGATATTCCGGGAGCAGCTTGTTGCCGGGCTGCACCTTCCCTTCCATCCCCTTATCGTCGAGGTCATGAACCACTTCAGAGTCACTGTAGGTCAGCTTCACCCGAACTCCATCTGTAACCTTGTCGGGACCATCTCCCTTTGCTGCGAACACTACCTTCCCTTGGACTTAGAAGTTTTTTCTGCTATTCTCATGCTTAAGAAACAAGCAAGTCCCCTGCCCGGACGTAGGAGGGCGTACTACTTGTCGCCTCGTCCGAGCTTCAAGCTCTTACACAATCTTCCCAATAAGGTCCCGGCATGAAAGCGGGACTACTTCGTGGTTCGAAGTGCTACGGGGTGGCCGTTTCCTACTGAGTGGGGGTTGGCCGTCCCTGACCCCGGTGTTGCTTTAGACGAAGATACGGTGAAGGGCCTCCAAGACTAGACCCGGATGCAAAGTCTACCTGATGGAGGACAAGCTTATTTAGGCCGGTCTGAGTTCGGGTAGGTTTCTTGCTCAGATAAAGATACTTTTGCTTTTGTTTTTATTCTCGTCTTTTGACGCCGAGCTCCTTTTTGCAGGTGTTATGAAGGCAGAGAAGACTCGAGGTGCGAGTCTGTTCAATGGCATGAAAAGGAGGAAGCGAGCTGCTAAGCGGGTCCGCGCCGATCCTTCCCAGATTGCGGAGCCCGAGGTACTGAGAATGGAGCCTCCTGAGGGAGCCCGAGGTGCTCCCTCCAGTTCAGGAGGCGGCAGGGGCTCCCTATGCCGACACTGCCTATACCCGGGCTGTGCCTTCAGGCTCGGGAAGTCACGACGAGGTTGGGAGCTTGCTGATGTCGAGCTACACTCTCTGAAAAAGCAAGAAGGCAATTTGCCCCGAGGAGGTCGCGGCGTAGGCCAATCTTCCTACAAATCTCATAGGCACTCGGGCTACCTCTCACGCCATGGTGGTAAGTTGAAGTAGTGTTTCTCTTCTTTTTTTTTTTTTACCGAGCTGATTTGTCCTCGTTCTGGCAAGTGAACTCCTCTATCCACGCTTTGGCAATCCAGGCGGAGAGGGGCTTGAAGCGAGCACAAGCTGCCGAAGCGGCTTCCCGTGCTGCGCGGGCCGAGCTATCGAGGTCTCGGAGGGACAAAGAGGCCTTAGGAATGGTGGTGAGACACATGGCGGACCTGAAGTTGGATCTGGAGCATCAGGTCGAGTACCTTCAAGAAGATATCAGGGAGAAGACTCAGATCTTCTCTCAGGCCGTCGAGGAGGCGAAGGTGAAAGCCGTCAAGGATTACATCGCTTTGCAGCGCTTTGATGATATGATGGTGGGCTCGTACAAAAGGGGTTTCAAGTTGAGCCGATGGATGATAAGGAACACGTACCCCGAGCTCGATATTAGTGCCATAACCACTTCGCGCATCACTTAGGAGATGGCTGCCGCAGCTGATGATGACGCGGATTCCGAAGACAAAGCAGGACCTTCGGGTATTATCGAAGTCCCTTCTGAAGGCAAGGAAGATGTACCTCTAGGCTTGTGAGCTCGTTTGTGTTTTTGTTTTTTTGTTTTTTTTTTTAGATGAAGTGTAAACAAGTTCATTTTGCAATGAATACTTCCCCTTTTTTGGCAAAGTGTTGGGCAGTTATTTTCTTTTTTCGCCGAGCTGACTATGTCGTCGAACTGCTAGACTTAGGCACCGAGGCGAGTTAACATAGTAAGGCTATGTGCCCGATCTGTTCTCCGCCCAGGTTAGTTAACAGGCTGAATTGGGCCCTGGGCTATGCACCTCGGTATTCTGGCCCTTATGGTGCCAAGGTCCTTGTTAGCTCGGCATTCTGGACCTTAGAGTGCCGAAGTCTTTGTTAGCTCGGCATTCTAGCCCTTAGGCTCTGGTAATGGCTTATGGCCTGCTTAGTTTGATCATTTATAGGTAAAATTTAAGTTGACGATGTTCCATGCCGGGGTATCTGTTTACCCTCTAGGGTCTCGAGCTCGTATGCTCCCCCGAGTACTCTCTTTACTCGGTAGGGTCCTTCCCAATTCGGCCCGAGTTTGCCAATGTCGGGCTCAGGTACCATGACCTTGCGGAGAACCAGGTCGCCGACGCGGAAGTTTCGTTTCTTAACTCTGGCGTTGTAGTACCGAGCTACCTTTTGCTAGTATGTCGCGGTCCTGATGTACGCGAGGTCCCTCACCTCGTCAAGTAGGTCGAGGTTGGTGCGTAGCTCATCGTTATTAGTATTGTCGTTGTATGCTTCCAACTGAAGTGAGGGGATTTTGATTTCGGCTGGGATGACTGCCTCCGTGCCATAGGTGAGGTTGAAGGGAGTCTCTCCGATGGCGGTCTTTTCTGTAGTTCGGTATGCCCATAGGACGCTGGGCAGCTCATCTGCCCATAACCCCTTAGCTCGGTCTAGCCTGGCTTTCAGTCCGCGGAGGATAGCTCTGTTTGTGACTTCTGCCTAACCGTTTGCTTGTGGGTGCGCAACCGACGTGAAGTTTTGCCAGATCCCCATGTCTTGGCACCACTATTGGAATTTGATGTCCTCGAACTGCTTGCCATTGTCGGAGATCAGCACCCGAGGTAGCCCGAAGCGGCACACTATGTTCTTCCAGAAGAAGTTCTGAACGTTTCGAGCTGTGATGGTTACGACAGTTTCAGCTTCAACCCACTTGGTGAAGTAGTCTACTGCCACTACTAGGAACTTCCTTCCTCCTGTTGCTAGCAGGAATGGCCCGAGTAGGTCGATACCCCATTGCGCGAAGGGCCACGGGCTAGTGAGGTACTTGAGGTCGGCGGCGGGCTAGTGGTGAATATTGGCGTGCTTTTGGCACTTCTCACACTTCCTGACTAGCCCAACGGCGTCTGCTTTCATTGTTGGCCAATAGTACCCCTGTCGTAGTGCTTTCTAGGTGACGGCCATGCCCCCTAAGTGTCCGCCACATAGGCCTTCATGAATGTCGCGAAATACGAGCTCGGCTTCGGGGGGTCGCAAGTAGCGCAGGTAGGGGAGCGTGTAGGATCTTCGGTACAGCCGTCCGTCTATCATGACGTACTTGGCTGCCTGGCGCTCTACACTCCTGGCGGCGTTGCATTTTGTGGGGGGGGTTCCATGTAGCAGGAAGCTCGCGAGTGGATCAATCCAGCTCGGTTCTGCCTGGGCGACAAGAGTGACCTCCTCTGCCCCCCGGAGAATGTTAGGCCGAGGTAAGTCCTCTACGTACACAATTCTCATGGTGTTGTCGCTGGTGCTGGCTAGCCGGGACAGGGCATCGGCCTCAGCGTTCTCTGACCTCGGGATTTGCTTGATGAAGTGTGACTGGAAGCTAAGCAGAGCCTCTTTTACCTTTGCCAAGTAGGCGATCATAGTTGGCTCGCGGGCTTCGTATTCCCCTGTAATGGTTGACCACGAGCTGGGAATCGCTGCAGATAACTATGTGTTTTGCCTTTACCTCTTGCGCCAAAGCTAGCCCTGCTATCAACGCCTCGTATTCTGCCTCATTGTTGGATGTCGCGAACTCGAAGCGTAGCGCGTATTCCAGTTTTGTGCCACTCGGACCGCAAAGAACTACACCGGCTCCGCTGCCCTGCTGATTTGAGGAGCCATCTACGTGAAGGATTCAGAGCTCTTCATCCCAGTTCGCGCTCGGCCTAACCAGGAGAGATACCAAACTGGGTGCGACCTCACGGGGCTCGGACTCAACCGGCCTGGGTGCATCGAGCTCACCCGAACTGGGAGCCTCGTGCTCAACCGAGCTAAGGACCTCGGAGTTGAACGTGCATTCTGCAACGAAATCCGCCAAGGCTTGGGCTTTGATAGCGGTTCGGGGCTTGTACTGGAGATCGTACTCGCTGAGTTCGATGGCCCACTTCGTCAATCGTCCAGAGACCTCGGGCCTGAGTAATACTTGCCTCAAGGGTTTGTCGGTGAGGACAATGATGGTATGAGCTTGGAAATACGGACGGAGTTTGCGGGCCGCAATGACCAGCGCATAGGCTAGTTTTTCTTTCTCCGGATATCTTGTTTCTTCTCCCTGCAATATTTTACTAACATAGTAGATGGGTCGTTGGACCCGATCTTCTTCCTTTATCAGTACCGAACTGACCACTTCGTCGCTTGCCGAGAGGTACAGTTCTAAAACATCGCCCTCTTCGGGCCGGGTCAACATCGGGATACTGGCGAGGTATTTCTTGAGCTCCTCAAATGCGAGCTGGCAGTTCGGGTTCCACTCGAACCCTTTGCCTTTTATTGCCTTGAAGAAGGGCAAGCAACGGTCTGCTAACTTAGACATAAAACGACTCAGAGCGACTATTCTGCCATTTAACCTCTGAATCTCTTTTACCTTTCGAGGTGGTCTCATATCTAGGATGGCCTTTATTTTGTCTGGGTTGGCCTCAATACCGCACCGGTTGACGATGTACCCTAGGAACTTACCCGAGGTGACACCAAAGACACACTTATTTGGGTTTAGTTTCATGTTAAATTGATGCAGTGAATGCAGATCTTGTATTAATTCATGCGAAAACTGTGTCTTGACGACCATGTCGTCTACATAGCACTCTATCTTTGTGCCAAGTAAGGGTTGAAACAGCTTATTCACAAGCCTTTGAAAGGTTGCCCCAGCATTTTTCAGTCCGAAGGGCATAACCTTGTAGTAGTATAGGCCGAACTCGGTTACGAATGCGGTTTTTTCCTCGTCGGTTGGGTCCATCCTGATTTGGTTGTAGCCCGAGTAGGCATCCAGGAAGCTTAGCATCTCGTGTCCCGAGGTCACGTCTACTAGGCGGTCGATTCGGGGGAGGGGGAAGCAATCCTTTGGGCAAGCTCGGTTCAGGTCGGTGTAATCGGCGCACATGCGCCACTTGCCGTTTGCCTTCTTTACCAGAACGGGGTTGGCTACCCAGCTCGGGTAATGAACTTCCCTTATGAAGTCTGTTGCGAGGAGCTTCTCGACCTCCTCATCGACCGCCCTCCAGCGTTCTGGGGCTAAGTTGCGTTTCTTCTGTCTAATGGGCTAAGTTGTGAGTTATGAGCTTAGGGTCTATGCCAGGCATTTCTGCCGCGGACCAAGCAAAAACATCTAAGTTACTGAGTAAGAAGCGTACCAGTTCGGATCGCAAGGATTCTTCCAGGGACGCTCCGACCTGAAGTGATCTAGCGGGGTCTCCTGTCGAGACAGGGATGGGAACAGTTTCCTCTGTTGGCACAGCTCGCTCCTCGTTCTGTTCCACTAGTCGCTCCAGTTCGAGGTCTCCGGTTATCTTGGCCTTTCCCTTGAGGGCGGCAACGTAGCACTTACGGGACTCGAGCTGGTCGCCCCGCACTACCCCGATGCCGAAGTCCGTTGGGAACTTCATGGCCAAATAGTAAGTGGACACCACGGCTTTTAAAGCGTGGGTGATCGGCCGACCTACTATGGCATTGTTGGGGGAGAGGGTCGCGACCACCAAGAAATCGTGACTGAGTCTTACCGTGCTAGGCCACATGCCGACTTCCACAGGTACTGTGACCTTTCCCAGGGATCTGACCTCTTCTCCGCTGAAGCCGACCAGCGGGGTGTTCGCGGGCTTCAAGTCACTCTCTCGGAACTGGAGCTTGTCGAAGGCCGCTTTAAAAAGGATGTCTGTCGAACTGCCAGAGTCAATGAGTACCCGCCGGACTTCGAAGTCGATCTTCATCTTTATGACAAGTGTGTCGTCGTGGGGGTAGTGGACCCCGCGCGCATCATCTTCGGTGAAGAATATGGGGTCTTCCGTCCTAGGCCGCTTTGGGGGGTTTTGTTCTTCTCTGGCGGCCTCCCGGGTTGATGCCCGAGCTGCTGCCGAGGTGCAACCTACTACGATTGATCCTCTGACGATCACGTGGATTGTTCCCCGAACTGGTCTTTCCTCTGGGGGCTGCTTCAGCGGTTCTGCTGGCCGGCTGCTGGACTCGAGAATGTCTCTATTGCGCTCTCCTTGCCGACCTGTCTTATTACTATTATTATTATTATGTTGTACAAAATTTCGTAGGTACCCGCGACGGATAAGTTCCTCTATCTCGTCGCGGAGATTATTACAATGCTCGGTGCTATGACCGTGGTCCCTATGGAAGCTGCAGTACAAGTTTTTATTCCTCTCGTTCGGGTGTCTTTGATCGTCATTAAAATCTCGGCCCGCTTCGCGTTTAACGGCGTGTAGTCCGCCCGACCTGCTAAGGGAGCTCGGAACGGCTGGCTTGGCTTCGGCCCCCGAGCTGGGTCTCTCTTTCTCCTGTCATCTGAGTTGGAGGGCTTGCCTTCTCTCTTTCTTTTTTCGATTCCACCTTCAGTCTTTTGGTTGATCTCCTCCTCTGTTCTTATGAATTTGTCCGCGAGCTTGAGGAATTCAGCCACGGTTGCGGGCTGGTTAACTACCATGTGCCACTAGAACTCCTTGTGTGTCACTCTCCTCTCTTGGCTGCCGCGAGCTGCACCGCGGGGTATAGGCGCGGTATCTGTAAACACGCGTCATTGAACCTCTTGATATAGCCCCGGATGGACTCTCCTTCCCTCTGGACTATTCTAAGGACTCTCTTCGGTGCGGGGCCACCGCTTGCTGGTAACAAAGTGCGCGGTGAAGACCTGCACGAACTGGGTCCAGCTTCTTATCGACCCGGGGGCCAGGTTCCTGTACCAGGTGCGGACTACTCCCCTGAAGGTTGTAGTGAACGCCACACACATGCAAGACTCACTGGCCCTTGCCAGGTGCATTTGGGACTGGAAAGCATCAACATGGTCATTGGGGTCAAAAGACCCATCATACTTGTCTAGAGGAGGGAGTTTGAAATCCTTGGGCATGGGGACTGCAAGGAGTTCTGATGACAGGGGGGAAGGGACTGAAAGAATAGGGGCAACTTTTACCTCGTCCGAGCTTGTTTCTTCCTTACCTCGGAGCTCGGGCTGGACGTAGGTGGTAGTTTGGCGACTTCACTGGCGTCTTTGCTGCTGCTTAGAGGGCCTGGGATTGGCACTACTTGCCTCGGTGTTGCCGAGATCGATCGGCCCGGAGTGTCGGTAGTCCGCTGCCAGGACGCCGAATCGGTTCTCTGTGAGCGGGAGCTCGAACTTGGAGTGCCGAGGTGCTGACTTGACTGGCAAGGAGGTTCCCGATCCGCCGGCAAGCTGCGAGGCGGGGGTGATTAGTCTTTCCCTCCTGCCCGGGGATGAGGCCTAACTCTTGAAGGGGTTCTGAAGTTGGGAGGCTTCTCCTCGATGAAGACGCCCGCCCTGAGGGGAGGGCTTGACCGGCTTCGGAGCGGGGTGCCGAGGTGGAAGCTATGGTTGGTTCAGAGGCAGTTGGGGGAACTGCTGTTGATAGTGATACTGAGAAATGTGGTGCAGTACTTGCTGCTGATGGAGCTGATGTTGCTGGAACTGTTGCATTTGGGCTTGCATCACCAGCATGCACTGCAGTCATCAAACTGGTTTTGGCTAGTCGCCAGAGGGACAGCAGTTGGTTCGGCGAAGGTTGTCTCGATAGGGAAGGGAAGGGGAACATTCACAGGCACCACCATGCTTGGTGCATTGAGGCTAGGGATTCCGTTCGTCAAGAGGGGGACGGTGAACTGTCCGATGCATACAGTGGCGGGCTGAGGGTGTTCCCCTACAGCATTCAAGTCGGCGTTGTGCCTGTTGCTGCTGGAGGAAGCCATGGAAGCTAAGGTTTCTTTTTAGAGAGAGAGTTAGAAGTCAGGGGAGGCTTTTTGAAAGCTTCCCACAGACGGCGCCAAATGATGATGCGCAATCCGGTCGATCCTAGCTACCGGTTACCTCGCCTCTTATGGAATTGGAGGTGCCTGAAACAAGGAAGAAAACGGAGACTTCCGGAGAGGAACCCGGTTGGAACACTCCAAAGCTCAAGTTAGTGCTCTTGAGAAGGCAAGGGAAATGAAGAACTTCAAGACCAGAAAGCGCAAGAATCACATACCTCCTTCCTTGGGGGATGGGGGTCTTTTATAATCACCCTGTACACTTACTTCCATACCTCTGCCAGTTCGGGTATCATTACCTCTGTCAGATCGGGTGTCATTTCCTTTGCCAGATCGAGTGTCATTTTCTCTGCCAGATCGGGTGTCATAACCTCTGCCAGTTGCCAGTTGCCAGTTGCCAGTTCGGGTGTCATAACCTCCACTGCTAGTTGCTAGTTCGGGTGTCATAACCTCCACTGTTCCTTGTCAGGGCCGTCTCTGCCACGTCTGAGATGGCGGTGGCAGGTGGCCATTGGCGGGCGGCTGTCATGTGTCGGACCCCTAATCAGTCAGGTGCGCCGCCTCCGTGTACGGGCTTCCTGGGCGTCAGGTACGGTTGTTCAATCAGGCGACTTGGAGCCGAGGTGGTCTTGAGTTCGGATAGAAGCGTGGCCCGAACTGCCCCTGGGTGGGCAGTTCGGGTTCTTTGCCTTTTGTGCTCCTTGTAAGGCTCAGGACCTCGAAGGGAGAGCTCGGGACTCTTTAGCTCGGTGCTCGGGTTGCAGGTTCCTCCTTGGGGAGCTCGGGACTCTTTAGCTCGGAGCTCGGGTTGTAGGCCCGCTGCCGTGCCAAGCTGGCGCTTCTGCCAGGTCACTCTCGGTTGCTTCCACGTGTCGCATGGCCAAGGGGTCGGGTCAAATCTCCCTCCATCAGCCTCCATTTAATTTCTTCTACCACTACCAATTTGTCAAATTTCAACTTAGCCTGGAATCTTTTTAATCTGAGCTCCTCAGCAATAGGGCCTAATTCTTCAAATGTGTCAATCTCCTTTATGGTACTCAGGAGAGCCTTCTTCTCAATATATAGACTCCCCAAATCTTTAGTCTTGCTTTAATGACCTCCAATTTCTTTGCTAAGATGAATGAACGGGTACCCCCCACCTACAAATCCTCCCAAACAGACTTCAGCAAAGGAACAAGAGAATCGTCCTCAAACCAAGCATTCTCTAATTTGAAAGGAACTTTTGCTCACTCTACCACCACAAGCCAGTTGAATAGGAATATGGTCTAACACGGGTCTTGGAAGGGTAATCTGCTTAAACTCCAGGAAAATATCTTCCCAGTTAGAAGTAACCAGAAACCTATCAAGTCTCACTAGAGTAGGAAGGTCTTGATTGTTGGTCCAAGTAAACCTGTTGCCATGAAGGGGTAAATCTTGAAGTTCAAATCTATTGATAAAATCAGCAAATTGCACCATATCCCTCGATCTTCTCCCACCCGAGCTTCTCTCATCCCCATAAAGACTTTTTTGGACCTCTATTCCTTTTGTTGTTTGCTGGAGCATTTGGAGAGGGAAATAGAAGGGTTATATTATAGAAATTCAAGGTATGAAAACTATCACTAATATTCATTTCCTTATATTGAATGGGATCTTAGCCTAGTGGTTAAGGCACTAAGGCAAGGCTAGGCAACATGGAGATCCTTGTCACCAAGGTGACTAAGCAATGATTTCTTTATAAAAAAACTGGTTAACATTGGCTTGTTTCCTTTGGACTTTTTTTTTATGAGTTAGTTAGTTTCCCTAGCTAAAGTAGCAAATGGCAAACATTAAGGCCGAGTTCATTTTTCGGGAAGTCATTTACCCGGGTAAATGCACTTATCCGGGAAAATGTTCCTAGGAAACACTAACCAGGGTAAGTGCATGTACTAGTCTTCTTTCGTTTTCTAAGTTATACAATGACCATTTTATCCATAAAAGTGTCATACTGTCATTATTGAAGGGGCAATGTTGTCCCATCATGTGTTAGCAATTTTCCCCGCAGACAGGAAAGCTATTTACCCAAGTGAGTGGAGGATAATGCATACCCAGGTAACTGAGGTGCTCAGGAATCACTCTTTTTCAGTTGGACTCAGTAATACTGAAACATGGATGCAGGTGAGTTGGTCAACTCTTGTGCTGACCAACTTACCCGCCACCGTTTACTGAAAAATGAACAAGGCGTAAAACTAATCTGTTCTGGGTCTTTTCTTTTTCTGTGGGGAAGACTTTGCTTGGAAAGCTTTTTGGGAGCTGGAGAGAGGTCAGGAGGATAAGGGCTGCTAAATTTGGTGTTGATTAAATAAAATCAGTGTAAGAAAGGTACAATTTTCAATATAACACATTCAATTTTAATAGTATAGCAGTAGACAAAAAATCAAATATGCATAACTTTTGCCTCGCCCCCCCCCCCCCCCTCCCCCAGTTTTAAAAGGAAAAGATCAAACTGTCAAAGCAACTTCCATGTTTCAAAAACCACAAAATAAGAAAGAGAATAAATCTTGCCTGTCCCAAATTCAAATATATTTTCTTCTGAATAGCAAAATCCTCCTCTTGCAGTATAACAAAATCTGATCCAGAGACACAAAGAAGTATACTTGCATTAGGAATCATGGGGAAACCAAAATTGATAGCTTCCAGTAACTATGATATTACAAAATTGCATTTTGCAACTGATGTGAAAGAATTGGAATAAATCTGTCTACAAATAACTTAAAATACATAGGCCATAGCAATCATACCCGCTAATTACCAGATGCATATGTATCTTGGCAAGGGAATAAGCAATAGTAGGAAGAATGGATTCAACTTCTTCATCACTGACCTGCAAAACCCCAGTACATAGATTGTAAATAATGTGGATTATGACAAACTTGAACTCTACTAACAAAAACAGCTGAAATGGAGAGTTCTGAAATCCATTAGGAACAGATGAACAAAATCGATACTTGTTTGTTTGTTACAAAGATTTTTTTCTTTTGCACATCATGCTTGAAAGTAGTAAAAAAAAAAAGTATTATTTGATAAGGTCCGAAAATTTAAATCCCAAAAGCAAAGTAGTGGTCACTAGTGTAGGCCACGGCCATAAGGGGTGAAGTTGAATTTTAAGATAAGATAAGTGACATTAACACTCACAGACTTCAGTAGATATTCTTAAGATCATTGTATATTGGTGTCAACAATGAAGTAAAGGCACTCAAAGTATTCCATATAGAAAATAGTGCTTACTAGGGAAATTCACATGTATGGTATATTATTTCTTTCTCTTCTCTGGTCTGCATAGACAGAAGAGATACTCTCCATATAATTATGCCTTCCTTCTTTGTTTATTCTTCGTTGAAGGAAGAAATGATAAAAGGTTCAGCTTCTCAGTGTAAAACTTGCTTCCTAGGAAAGCCTTTTTCACCTATTTGGACTCTGGTCATTTGAATCCACATCAGACCAGAGTCCTTGCTTTATAAATTGATAATGGGAACTACCCATACTTCTAGCCACTTAGATATAATGGTGTAGGTATCCACCACAAGTCGCACAACTATATTCAACTCACCAATGTGGCATTGTGAATTAAGTGATAGCATGGAAATTGTTGCAACAATTGATATGGCTTTAAACAAAACAGAATGGAAAAACAGGATTCATGTAACTGGCACCATATAGTTTGGATAAGGCTTAGATGATGATGATAGAAATTGTTGCAATACACAAAGTACATTTATTCCAAGGTGTAGGCTTGTAATGGCCATGTTCAATTTCTCTAGAGTTTATCATATGGTTATACTATATTTATTAAATTTATATGTCCATACCTGAACACTGCTGCTGATCTGCATACTCATTGATGTGGAGAAATTTTTCATCATTTTTAGAGACTCATTCCTTTTTTTTAATCAACAATGAAATATGAAATCATTCATTAAGAAGCATAATCAGATTCATCATCATCTTGAAGCATTTAAAGCAAAATAGCTTTCAGCTCTGAAATCAACATCAAGACTCACTTTCATACCATAAACATGCTATATAACTCCAATAAATGGTACAAGTCAAAAGACTTGAGTCTGATTTATCACAGTCATTAACCAAACAAACAAAGAAAAGATATCCCCCCAGGGTCACTGGAAAAGAGAAGAAGGGTGGGTGAGTCAACACAGAAGTTAAAGATAAAAGAAGTGCATTCAGAAATATTTCCAGTATCAAACAGTTCTATAAGCAGCTTCTATCTATAGCTTATCGATGACCAGCAAACAGAAATCTAAAGCTAAAACAAGATACATACAGCTGACCAGCCATCAACATTCGTGCTCTTCAAGATTTGGACAGGCCTGCAGGAGTCAATTATCGATTACAAATGAAGTTTAGAAAATTTACAAAGCTACAAAGGAACTAAATCACTTACGTGTCAACTGGGCACAACAGCATGCAGTCATCCCCCTGGGAACTTTTAAATACCCTTCTTATAATGCACTCTAATGGAAAATTATTTGTAGAGTCCACCTATCCATGGTTTTCCACAATCCTCAATTTGGTAAAAACACAATTTTAATCAAGCAATGAGAAGACAAGTCAAGGGAAATTTATCATGAAACCACTGATTCAAATGTGTCTCATAACAAGGTGGAATAATTTTCTAAACAAACAGGAGTTTTATGCACATTACTATTAAGCTCTGTTTTTATGTCCCACAAGGTCACAAAAGCATTGTAAATTGAGACGTTTGCAATATGTTATAACCAATATATGTCTCACAATAGTCGCTAGATCTAAGTCTTGCAATAGTCCTGCACGACTGGGGCTTCCTCATGTGAGACCCACAGGATCAGGATGTTTTGGAACCTACCAACCCAATCACCCTCTCTAGGAGGCCACAGGTTAAGGCCCTAGTTTTGTTCACTTACTTGAAATAAATCAGAGTACTCTTAGTTTTCCAATTAAAGTGGTGATTTCATAATATTTAGAAATTTTCTGATATTGGTCAAAGTGTCAAACATTGAATTTTAATTCTTGTAGTGGGTATTGTCTCTGTACTTAGATGTTTTAGACTCCTAACTTTTAGGCAGTTCAAATAGTTGTATGGTGGGATCAGCAAGGTTGTCTTGCACCTTAGTAAAAATTTTGTCACCATTTTAAACCTACCAGATATAGGTAAAAACTTACCTGTTTAGGGTGAATTTGGTATCTTTGAAAGGTTTTTAGTTACCAGTACAATGAAACCAACATTTTGTGAGTCTTTCTGAATCAGGAAAGTTATAACCATTTTATTAGCAGGTTGTCAATTTGTAAATGGGGTCCTAGGAAATTTAGGTATAATTCCTTTCATTATTTTAGAAACTTGCAAATGACTTGCCGGCAACCCTATCTCTTTTTATATATGATATAAAACCCTTACTTTTGTAAAGATAACTAAATAAAACTATGTTTCTTCTTCTTCTTCTGGGTAGTTTCATCCTTTCATAGATAACTTCAAATTGTTGTTATCCTTACCATAATGTCAGAGCTATTGATGCAAAGCCTGTCTGTCCTAAAAACAAATCCACTTAAAATTCACTGAAGCGCACATAAATTTTCGCTAAATGCAAGGAAAAACCTTCAGAACATAAAATTCCGAGACAGTAGCTCAATATCAAGAGGGAGAAGAACAAGAAGACTCACAATAGTGGCAATTCTCTTGGAAGAAGCCATGAGAACCTTCCCATGAGGATCCAGCACGAACCCAGCAGGCGGTTTTGGTAGCGGCGAGGGTTGGTAGGATTGGGACCGGCTAGTAGAGCCCGTGGAATCGTTATCACCAACATCAACCTCATCGTCGAAGTCGATGTCGTCAACGATAACAGTCTTCGGAGGCCTACCTCTCTTCTTCGCCTGCGGTCGCTTCTTTACGGAGGAGCCCCTCTGCTGCTTAGCGGCTCGACACCGAGTGAGTGCAAAGCTACAATTATGGTGGGAATTGCAGCTGTTTCTGTAGATTGAGTTTGAAATCGGAAATGATGTGGAGAGAGGGGATTGGTTCAGATGTAACAAAGAAGAATGGTTGGTCTGAAGAGGTGAGAGAGTGAAAGGCCATGGACGAGAGCAGAAGAAATGAGGAGTAGTGGCTGAGAAGACCATCTCTCACCGCTGCTGCTGCTACTACTGCTTCTCCCTTCGGTCTCTTGTTCCAGGAGTGTTTTGGTTTTTTTTCTCTCTGCTGCTCCTCTCTGCCGAGATATTTGGATTTTGGACTTGCTTACGTGCCAGCAAAGTTCTCCGAGAACAGATATTCTCCTCACACATCGCGCCTAACACCGCACATCCCACCGTGAATTGGGAACATCTCCCATAAAGTAAGGAAAATGTTTCTATTGCGCGGTAGATGTGGCTGTGAGATCGTTGTGAGGCGTCCTGTGTGAGGAGCAGATCCAGCTCAACTTCTCCATGAACTCTTGGCCCTAGCTTTGCGAGGTAGGCTCCACCTGAATGATTAGGGTCGATTATCGAGCCGGGATTTGAGAACGAGTTTCTAGCATATAAGGGCAACTTTTGGGGTTTAATATCAATGAAATTAATATATTTAAAAAAAAAATTCAAAAATATGTTAACTTTTTAAAAATAATATCAATAAAAGGCAAAAATATTGTTCATCTTCTTGCCATTTGTTCACCAGAGCCACCGTTTGTCACCGTCAATTGCCACCGTCGTCTAGTGTCACCCACCTCTGCCTCCACCTCCAGCAATGTTTCCAGAGGCAGCCGGAGGTAGAGGTGGCGGCGGCAGCGCTGGTAGTTATTCCTCTACCTATTGCCACCGCCACCTCTGTCTCCACCCATCTCTAGCAATGTTGTCGGAGGCAGAGGCGGAGGTGGTGGCGTTGATCAGAGAAACCACTAGCGTCGCCGTCGCCACCTCTACCTCCGGCGACATTGCCAGAGGTGGCGACGAACGGCGACTCTAGTGAACAAATGGCAAGAAGAAGATAAACAGTGTTTTTGCCCTTTATTGATATTATTTTTAAAAAGTTAACCTATTTTTAAAATTTTTTTAAATATATTACTTCTACTGATATTAAACCTCAAAAGTTGCCCTTATATGTTATTACCCCTTTGAGAATTCACATATGCACCCTATAGAATGCACTCCACACCACTCCACAAGGGGATGGGGTCTGCTCCTCACACTTGAGCGCCTTACATGCACATCTACCGTGCATTAAGAACATCTCCCGTAAAAATTAATTTATAAATATAGAAGATGTTCCCAAATGATAGGATGTGCGTGTGAAACGCCCTATGTGAGGAGCAGATCCGGTCTCCCCCATAAGACATCCCAATTATATATTGGTAACATCTCCCAATGATCAGAACGGAAAATGTTTCTCATGCACGCTGAAATGTTCATGTAGGGCGGTAGTGGGGCGTGCTAAGTGGGGTGCAGATGTGAACTCACACTTTGGCCCTATGAATATAACATAAAACTGGGTAAATTGCAGATAGTTACTTAATTTGGTGTATTCTCATTTTAGGGCCTAAATTTATTAATATGCTACCTTAGCACCTCAATTTTTAGAAATATAGATTTTAGGTCTAATTTCGTTAAACAACGTTACAGAGAAGGGCAACGTTACAAGAATACCCATGTTCTGATTCTCTTTCTTGGCTATTCATAGTTTTTACCTTAAAACTTCAAATGCAAACCAGTGGTGGTGGCAAAGTAAATTCACCTTGACCTGTCCATTGACATTAATCTCACTTTCGAACACTTACTTTGCCATGGTTGGTTTCTGTTTGAAAAAAAGAGTTAGAATATGGGTATTTTGTAAATTTACTCCTCTCTTTGTAATATTAGTTTAACCAAGTTAAACTTAAATGTAGATTTTTGAAAGTTCAAGTATTAAAGCGGCACACTTGTAAGTTTAGACACTAAAATGAGACTACCCCAAAGTATAGGATACCTACTTGCAAGTTTTAACGAAGTTGTATTTTGCCCTCTCTTCTAGGGATGGTAACGGGGCCGGTTCAGGGAGGGTTTTGTAAATTCTAGACTCTACACTTCTCTCTAAACCTCCCAACCCGTATCCACCTCAAAACTTATAGCAGATTGGATTTTGAGGATCCAAACTCTACTCGTACATGAAAACACAAAACCCTCTCCAACCCTACCCTCCCCGCATTCAAGGGTAGGACGGGTTGGATTTAGAACTTGTTTCTAATTTTCTATTATTTATTGTCATATATAAACAATAAATAAGTAAAACAACACAAATAAACAACAAAATTTTTAATTATTTGATTGACATATAGAAAACACATGAACTATCAATTATCTTTCACATAAAATTGAGAATATTATTAAATTCAACACTTGGTACATAAAGTTTATATGATTTCCAATAATATGTGAGTTAGGGAGGGTTGGGTTAGCTTAATACTATACCCTACTTGTACTCATACGAGTTGTAGAATCCTAAAATCCGTCCTTACCCGAAAACCTGTCCTTCAAGTAAAAAAACCACCCCATCGGATAGGGTAGGGCGGGAACCCACCGGGTAGGTTAGAAATTGTCATCCCTGTCATCTTTATTTGCACATGTGCCCCTTACACTAGTAATATTTAAATAAGATGTGCTATGACATATCTAAATCGACATCCAATCCAATTATTACTTTTAGGTTGGTTAGATTTATTTTTTATTTTTATTAATATTTGTGAGTGCACTAGTTTTGTTAAACGATAATGAAATAATAAGTCTATTGACAAATTAAAAAAAAAAATCATATGAAACCTACCAAGTATAATCAGTTCACAAAAATCTAAGATGATCTATAATAAAACTTAATATAGTTTAAGGAAATATTTAACAAAAATATAGTTGATGGAAAAAAAATTATTTTTGTTCACGAATGTAAAAATAATTAGTTAATTGAGATCTAAAGGTTGAAATGATGTTGAACGATTTTGACAATTTTTGGTAATTATGGGTAGTTTATGATAATTTATAATGATTTGAAAATTTTACTAATTTACTGGTAGTTTCTAGTAATTTATGGTACTTCTAGAAAGAAAATACTCCTAAGCTTTTGCTCATTTCTAGTAATTTCTTTTAGTTTATTAATTTTAATAAAAAAATCAGTAATTTATATTTTTGGAAATACTGGGTATGGTAATTTATGATGATTCTTAGTAATTTCTACTAATTATTAACTATAAACTATTATCAGTAATTACTTAATTATGTAACAATTTATAAATTAATTATAAGTAATTAATAGTTATTTGGGTCAAGAAAACAGTTTGATTGGGCCTAAGTTGACTAGGCCTAGAAAACGGCCCAGACAGGTGGATAGGCCGAATTAAATAAGATAAAACTGGATTCAGATTCTTATTTGGGTGGGTCACTTATACCCGCAAAAATCACTTCCTTCTTACCCGTTTTTGAGCTACAGTGATCACTCGATAGTAGACTTGTTCATAGGCCAGGCCGGGCCGGGCTCGGGCCGGGTTTTCACTTGTCATTAAGGGAAATATGCTAGGCCCAAGCCCGGTCCTAATAAAAAGCCCAAAGCCCGACCTAATAAAAAAAAACAATTTTCCCTATTCAAATTAGAATTAAAAATTAAGATAGTTTTTTTTCCTATTTAAATGAACAAGGGGCCTATAAGATGGTTTTTTTCCCCTTTCTTTTATATTTTAAAACACAGTTTTACATTCTTTAATAAAAAAATGTATTCAAATGGACATAATCACATTACTCACTTTAAATTTAATATTAGGTCGGGCCAAGCTATTTTGACAAAACCCGAGCCCAGCTTGAATTTATTGCGGGCCGGATTTTTTGGCCTGAATTTAAACCTGCGGGCCTATAACCACGTTCAAGCCCGTCTGGGGGCCAGACCGGCCCATCGGGCCACCCGACCCATGAACAGGTCTACTCGATAGGGCGATCATTGTAGCAAAACAGTGTTTTCTGAGACCAGATCTGCTTCTCACATATGGCGCCTCACATGCACATCCTACCATGCATTGGGAATATCTCCCGTACTTATAAGTTATTATTTATGGGAGATGTTCCCAATGCATGGTGGATGTGCATGTGAGGCGCCCAAGTGTGAGGAGCAGATCCCGTTTTGTGTTTTCTCTAGTAGAACAGCCCATTTTTTTAACAATATTTGACTTTCCAATAAGGATTGAATATATTGTAGATCTATTGATGATATATCATATCTATAATAGAGAATTTGATTTCTTCTTCAATTATTATTTTTATTATTTTAGAATTAAAAATACATAATAATTATTTAAATAATAAATAAGTATTAATTGTATTTTCACTTAAAAGTTGTGACAATGCATACTCTATGATTGGACAAGATATTTAGACTTTTCCCATCCCTTAAAACTTAAGAATTATAAGGTATAAATTATAATTAAGCATAAGTTTTTTTAATGAAAATTGAAAACTAGATATAAATAAAGTTATATAAAAATTTATAGCATTCCGAACAAGTATTGTAGGAAAATATTTCCAATTATTAACAATTACAACAGATCAAAAGTACTACCAATGAAAATTCAGAATGAGCAATTCAAAGTTTACAAACTATAAGAATGTAAGCATCAAACATAAGAAACTTATTAGTAACTAGTTGAAGTACGACAAATGTCATTGTCCTTAAATATTGATTTCACCCTTCTAGGTGCAAGGGTTATTGGCGGTCAGGGTGTCGAGCCGAGGTCTCTCTCAATGACCAAGGTGTCGAGCCGAAGTCTCCCTTAGTAGTTGAGGTGACACCCTTTATACACATACTCAATTAGGCTTGTGAGCCCCCCTATGTGCACATGTGATAGACTGGCTCGGTGTGAGCGTGCACCGTTGGGACTCCATTGTTCTCCACTAAACTAGAGAGATAAAAGCTCTTAAAACTCTGCAAAAACAGGAATGAACAAACGCATAAAGACAAGTGAAAAAAAAAACATTAAATTTGATTTGAGTCGCAACAAAAACCAACAAGTCCCCATGTGATCATAATCTTAGCCAAGTAATTTGTTCTCATATGTTTATTTAGTTCATGAGAGGCTCAGCTTGGAAGGATATGAATGCAAATATGTAAAGTGCAAAACCTTATACTTTGTATGTATTTGTACTGTACATATTTACATTTGTACTCTTTCCAAATTGAGCCTGAGACACATTTTGCTGCCAAGAATTTAGGATCTCATGCTTTGCTTTGTTTTCTGTCTGCTGAATCAATGCCAACTAGCTTGAAGTTATAACCAAATGACCCAAGCAAAAGGACATATGAAAAATATTAGGCTATGTTTGGATAAACTTCTACTTTTTGAGCGTTGGGCTGTGATAAACTAAAATGTGAGAGAAAGTATTTTTAAGCTTTAGCAAGTGTTTCTTTTAAAAACATAATCTAATACAGTAGTTGGAGCTTATCCAAACACAGAACAAGTGATTTAACATGTTTTTCATATAATTGTGTGATTTTCTATACATGTAAATTGCATTCAGATCATGTAGATCTATGTACAAGTAGGACAAAATTTTAGTAAGAATAATCCGTCTCCTCTTTTCGCCTATGGTCAAGTTTGAATGGGATAATTTGAGATAATAGGGGCGTAAATCAGGCACCCTGATTTGAAAAATTTACATAGCATTGGGCCATTCAAATTTTAACAAATGTTCTCAACCCAAGCCCACCCAAGTTGCAGCCTATAACTACTGCTCTATTATACCGTATTACCCTCCCTCCCTCCTCTCTCTCATCCCTACTTTGAGGAAAAAATAAAAGAAAACTGCTAATTTATTCCTTAATTAATGCACCACCAGTAATACTACAATTTTCTAAAAATATATTAGTAAATTAAGTTATTATTTGAGTATGCATTGGGGGGAATCTACGGAAGAAATTGAAATAAATACATATATTTCATAGCTAGAAGTTCATAATTAATATGACCTATTTGACAAGTTAAGATATTCACAATAGAGATGCTAGAACTAGAAGTAACCAAATTTGAATGGAAATACTATAAGGGAACGTAACTCTTGGTATAAGATGTTATATCAAGCATGATTTTTGAACTGCCGTTGACCCGGGCAGTCAGACTGTTTGGCTTGGGAACCGTTCAGGCAACCGGTTCTGTTTTACTTCAAATCTGGTCATTGGCAAAAAATCATTGAATCAGTCAATGACCCGTTGATCCAGGCAGTCAAATCGTTGATCCATTCAACAGTTTTAAACGTTTTTTATTTTTAATTATTTTTTAAAATTTTTATTGTCAAAACGGGCCACCTACTTGAATCGGACGGTCGAATCATCGACCTAAAAACCTGTGGTCAGAATGGTTTCGTTTATGAATAGTTTCTTAAAACAATGATATAAGCATAGTTGGTGGTTTAGCCTCAATGGGAAAGTGGAGGTTTGTTGAAATCGACAATTAATAGGACACCAGCCATGAACAGGCCATTCTACAGTGCAGATGTGCATAATTAATCTAGTTGCAAAGAGCATTTTTGCAACCAAGAGTTCGCATGTACTACAACCATATTTAGGGGCGCAACTTAGGTCAAGTTGGGACTGGAATTCGTTTCAATCGTTTTTTTATTAGTACAATTTCATTTGTACTAGTACAAATGCATAAAAGTGCATGTAAAAAGAATGCAATTTCTGATTTAATTTTGGAATTTACCTTGTTTCTGTTTTCAAGTTCTATTTTGCTTCATTGGTGACGTAAACGAATAAGATGAAGCAAAAACTGAAACAAAAATAAATTAGAATTTGTATTTAAACCATTTACACTCCCAAATTTTTGAACCAGTGCAAATTGCACTGCAAACAAACTACACCTAAATTTTCAGTGGACCAAACCCTAAATCAAGCCTGATAATGTAGATACAGTTGAAATCGTTTAAATGGGGCAACCTCGACACGCTAGCAATCCATCTAATTAAAGGACAGATCACCTGGTGCTTTGAATTCAAAACAAACAAAATCATGTCTGGCGTTGTATTAGACAAAATTTCCTGCGACCATGGTCACAACAGATGTGAGCTCTATACACCCAATTATGGGTGAAAGGGTAAGCATTGAACCATTTATATATCTTGTGCCCATGATTTACGCCATAAATAAAACTCTATTATTAATTTTCAACTCTAATGAAACCCAAAATCACCTCTTTAGTGGAGCCCACCTACCACCAAGCCCCAATTTCGATCATATCAAGATCAAAACCTACCCACTGATGATCAGTGATGATTTTACCAAGATAGAATAAGCTCCCTTGAGCAAGCCAGGATGGGTCCCAATATCTTGTGACAATGATCTGTGAGCTGCAATAAGCTTTCAGTCATCTAAACAATGCACATGCATGAGAGAGAGATCCATTGATCATTCATGTTAACTGATCTTGACCATGCCGACAGTTTGAAAACTTTGAATATTTGGGCACATGTTCATGCTATGAGACCCTGATAAGACTTGATTTAATATGTCGACTCTGATTTTGCAGCAGCATACACAATGGACCTGCAGTCCACAGACCCACCCACCCCTCCCGCCACTGATCTCGCCGAGACCAGCCCAACACCCAAATTCATCCCTAATGCATTTATAAATATGAGAAGGAGATCATCAGGAGAGTTATTAGTTAGTTACCTCGTTAGTTATTTCGGTTAAGATGGCCATAGATGAGTCCTTCAAGAGACCAGGAGCCGTGCCATTCAAGTGGGAGATCCGACCAGGTGTTCCCAAGGCCCAACCACCACCACCACCTTCTCAAAAGTCATCAGCCGAGCCACGGCAGCAGCTCAAGCCCCCGCCTGCAGGCCTATGCTTTTTTCCTCCGGCTGAGCTCGGCAGCCGCTCCATGCGCTCGCTCTCTCGACCACGGTCTGATCGCTGGCGCTTCGATCAGCCTCATAGAGCGCACTCAAGAAGTCTTTCACTCGAGTGCTTCCCCGCTCCATTTCCGAAACGAAAGGGTAGCAAGAAGAGCACTGATGATCAGGTGGAGGAGGCCGAGTTCGATTATGCCTCCAACCTCGAAACAGTCTCCCGCTGGTTATCGTCCACCACTACCTGCAGGAAGCCTCTCTCCCCGTTCCATGACTCTCCTTCTTCCTTCTCATTTGTGTCTGTGACATCTTCGTCCATGTCGAGCAGGAGGTCCCCCTCCCCGTTCCGCGGCTCACCCTTTTCCTTTTACTCTGGGTCTGCCCGATCGTCCCCGCGAGGAGCAGCTGATGCTGAGTGGGCAGGCTTTGGCCTCTTCTAGAGCTGCTGGGCCATGGAGCTTGGTGTTTGTCTCGTATATCATGATTGTCCTCATAGAGATTATTTTCGAGTTATCTATGCATATGGTTGGTGGCAATTAATTACTCTAGTTGAGTCCCTGGTGAGCCTCCAATATTGAAAATGGGGATTCTTGATCCATCACAACAGTGCACTGGGAGATCCCCCATATAGAAAAAAAAAGAAAGAAAGAAAAGTCGACATGATCAAACACTTTCTGTAATAAATCAAAACTTCTAGATGCAAAGAAAATAAATCAATTGCCCCTCAGATTTCGTTTGTTTTTTCCAGTATATATCACCCAGTGCACTAACTAATTCAGCTAAAAAGGTCAGTCTAGACAGCAAAATAATCAGTGGCTCTAGAAAATCATTTTAAAATCTGTTTTTGGAAAGCAATTTTACACAATTATATTGTAGGACCCAAATTAGAGTCCATTTTCCTTTTTTCTTTGTATATTCATTTCAATCCCAAATTATTTTCTTACTACTTTGATATCCAAGGATTTCTTGGATTTCGTGATGTGTTGGACTTGGACATAATTGGCAGAATCATTATAATGAAGCTTATATATCTGGCATTTGCTTACTGAGTGTGATATGTGTTAAAATTCTTTCTAAGCATAATAACTCCTTTTGAACTGTCAAAAAAAATCTGGAAATCCAACTGGTGTGTGGGCTTTGATGCTACTGCAATGATCCCTGCAGTGTGGATGGATGGGCTCCAAATCAACGTTTTTTAAAATTGAACCGGACAAGAGGTTCGGTTCCTGGGTCAAACGGTCCGATCATTTGAATCGAATAAATGGCCCATTATGACAAAAAAAAAAGTAATTTACAAATTCATTAATAAAGATTCAAAATTAAGTGACAAAACTTTAGCACATATTACATTAACAAAATTCACTTAATAATATTATAACACTTCTAATTAATTACAATTTGGGTAAATTTATATTACTTTTAATTATTTCAAATAAGTTTGATTAAAAATAAATGAATTAATAGAATATAATTTTAATTAATTAGTTAATTAATTAATATAAATTCAGATATTAAAATTTAATAAGTTTTAAAATATTAATAAATTCTTTAATTTTATAAATAATTAATAAAAATTAGCAAAACTCATCTAACTAAAAAATAATACGGAAAAGTACAAACATGCCCAATGTAGATTTTTGATTTCCATTGCAGAGCTATAAACATTCAAAAGGTCAAAAACCCACACTCTATGCACCCATACCCGCCCGTGAATTGGCATCAATTCCGAATTAGCACCTACCCTAAATGTACTTTGAGCCTACAAATTCTGACCATGGGCTGAATTGTCATTCTCCCAAAAATAATACATGGATTGAACTCGAACCAGAACAACCCAATTGACCATGGCTCATTTTGCTTCGATTTCTCCTAACAAAAACAATACTTAGATTGCTCTTTTGCTTCAATTTTAATCTCCTTTGTTATCATATTAGATAATGGCTTTTATAAAAGTACTTTTATAAAAGTACTTTTACAAAAACACTTTTACGAAAGTACTTTTATAAAAGCATTTTTTTATGAAAGTACTTTTATGAAAGAACTTTTATGGAAGTACTTTTATGAAAGCACATAAAATCACTTTTATGAAAGTACTTTTACGAAAACACTTTCATGGAAGCACTTTTACGAAAGCACTTTTATGGAAATACTTTTATAAAAGCACTTTTACGAAAGTACTTTTATGGAAGCACTTTTACGAAAGTACAAAAGCACTTTTAGGAAAGTACTTTTATAAAAGCTCTTTTACAAAAATACTTTTATAAAAGCATTTTTATGAAAGTACTTTTACAAAATATCTATGCCAATTGGTAAACATTGACTATTGGAGACCCTAGGCTGGCGATTTGTGAATATCGACACTTTTTTTTTTTGAAGAATGAAAATGAGCAACATAGGACACTTGTCAGTTTGAAAAGAATATATTTTTAAGAAACAAGTGTTTGGTTCATAGCAATATTTTCTCATTCTGCCTATTTTTACCCATTCTTTTCCATTTTAGAATTTCATCTTGGGTAAGAATGAGAATTGAACCAAACATGTTACTCACCTAGGAGCCAGGAAAATAAACTTTCCCCGGTCCCCACATAAATTTGAAGAACATAGGTTTCTTGGTCAATGGTAATTAAAATCCCATTGACCAACTTTCCCCCATCTCAAAATCCAAAAAAAGAACACCCCCTTGATAAATGGGTCCTATTAGGGTTGGAATGGGTCGAGTAAGGAAAAGTTCCCACAAAATTGCCATCCCTCCTTGAAACACCCAATGTACATTTCAACACTTTGAATTTTGAACCTCATGCACTTGGCTTGGGTCAATCCAAAGCTATAAAGTAATCCAACCCGATTTTCAGACCAGGTTGGGTTGGGCTTTTAAGAAATGAGATTGAACGCAACCCATTTTTGGATGGATTGAGGCCTCAGGCAACCCAATCTAACCCCCAAACCCTATTTGATGCATTATCGGTGTTTATATTTTTAATTTTTAAGTATTAATAAATATTTATGTAATTTTATTTCTACAAAAAGATGAAATAAGAAAACATTTCATAAAAGCGATATCGAGATATTTGGCATGCATATACCAACCGAAATATGAAAATCACATTACTTATATTAAAGTTAACATACAGAGTTGGATAGGGTTTATTTTTGCCAAATATCTCGATATTTGGCATGCATATCTCATTTCAATTGTGTGATGATAGGTTTGGGAAATTGAGAGGAAAAATTAAATGGATTTGGATCAAAGATGATTAGGCAGGTTTAGGACTGGGAAGGGCAATTTTCGTGGGTACCCTATCTGTTGCCATCCCTACCAATTACCAATTGAGCCAAACAACCGGTCTTCAGCTGAGTTGCCCAATTAACCAGTGGTCAATTGATAACCCTAGTTTATTTCATCTATTCTTTATTATATAATGTTGGTGTTTGCTTTGGATTCACCTCAAGATGACCATCCCAAAATTTAATTCCATTTATTTTCCTCTGTTCTCACTCTATGAGATCAGATTCAGTCCTCACAAAATGGTGCTCACACCATACTCACAGCCTCACACAGATATATGCATTAGGAATATCTCCCCATAAATATAAACATACAAGTATAGAGATATTCCCAATACATGGTTGCAAGTGGCTGTAAGGAGTGAGCAATGTTTTGTGAGGACTGAATCCAAATCCTCACTCTATACATTTATCTCTCCTTTCTCCTTTTGCACGTGAGAATGCATGTGTATTACCCCTCATAAATAAAAGTATATGTTAATTTCTCTAGATATGACGGTGCCAGATGAAATTTCCTTTTGCACGTGAGAATGCATGTGTATTACCCCTCATAAATAAAAGTATATGTTAATTTCTCTAGATATGACGGTGCCAGATGAAATTTCTTTTTATTCTTTGGCTTTTTAACTTCCATCGGAGAATCAATACTCCTAATCAATTGTTGGTGAATAACCTAATTCAACAATTAGTCAAGCATGATTATGCCCCCTAGAGACATAATTCCACTTGATCCAAAATAAATCATTTCATGAGTGATTGTAAAAATTTTTGGGAGAATGATGGTTCAGCCTGGGGTCAGAATTTTTAGGCCCAAAGTACACTTGAGGTAGGTGCCAGCTCAGAATTGATGTTAATTCACGGTAGGAATTGATATATAGAGTGGGGTTTTTGACATTTTGAATATTTATAAGTCTGCAATGGAGTTCAGAAATCTGCATTATTTCCAAAAGTTTTTTCAATAGTTGTCAAATCTATTGTCGTTTGATCTAATAGAATCTCTCTTTCTCTTATTATTAAACCAAAGACAGCCTAAGGTTTAGCTGAAATTAATTACATGACTAATTAGAACCTCCTCCAACAAAGTTCTTTAGGTGAGTATCTTCATTTCATAGAGGAACTAAAAGGTCATAGAATGTCAATAATGCTCTCATAGTTTATATTAGTATTTTGAATGATATTTATTTGTTCTTGGGAAAAAGTAAATAGAATTATTGCCAAAAACAATTGGGATATAAAAAACTAATAGAACCCCCTCAAGGCATTCTTTTATTAAGTATAGTATTGCATAAAACTTGTAAGATAGAATAGATTATAATTATGCGATTATTCTTGTCGAAAAATGTTATTATTCTTTCTAACTTAATGATTGATGATCTAACTAATTATTTTTTTTTTACAAAAATATTCTAATCAATGTGGCAATGGCAATTCTCTTCTTCTTCTTATTTTGCCAATAAATAACTATTTAAAGAATGAGTTTTGAGCCAAAATGATTCTTTTTTGTGCTTAAAGTTTCAGCTCAATTTCAGCTTCAAAGAATAAATTCTTAGAAATTAGATGAGTTTTTGACCCCCCGGGTCCCGCATAAAAAAAACAATAGTTCAACGAATTTTTCATTCATAAAACTTAATGATTCTCAAAATCAAAAAATTCATCAGAACTGGTTATTTGAAAACATGTTAAATGTAGCATTAATTACCATTGCTTTTGGTGAGTTATCCTAATGAGAAATCAATGAGATGACAATGGTTGGCAATTTTCTTATAGTAAGAATTGGAAGATGACTTCTTGATTAGATATTATGAGTCACCGGTAGAGCAATGTATATATATTGCTCGATCCGAGGTGGTGCATGAACCGAGGTCATAGTCAGATAGTCCTTGCCAATTCGGTAGAGCCGGAGTAGAAGGATGGAATCGTGTTTCAAGATCTGCAATCAAGAAAGGTAACAGAGGTCCAAGGAATTATCCCCACGTAGACACTCCGACGCTCAAGTCAGTGGAAGGTAGCAAAGAGTCAGGCCGAGCAGTTAGAGAACAGTGTTGGTCCGAGCAGTATATCGGTATGAGTGCTAGAAGTTGGAATCCCTTACCTCGAGTGGGGAGTATCTCTTTATAGCCAAAGGTTCATGTTTTGATCGAATTAGGCTTTCAGGGGTATCGGGATGAGGTTAGCCACCGAGGTCTTCAGGATGAGTCCTAATCCCCAACGGAGTTTTCCCCATCCGTTCTCTTGTTCTTGGTCATGCTTATGTGCATGACGTAGAGTAGACGTGGCTGGGAGGATAAGGTGGGGGCCATGGAAATTGCATGGCGTTGTCGCGACTACGGAGTCGATATGTGTTGTAGAGATAGTGACACGGTGCCAACGTGGCCAAGGTGACTAGGCAGCAATGTGGCACCCAGAGCCAGCTCAACCATGACTCGAACATATATATATATATATATATATGAAACAAGGAAGTCTATCTTTTTTCTCCTTTTTTTAATTTTAAGTATTTATTAATTTCGTGTAATTTTCTTCTATCAAGTCATGGTATAAAAAAAATTGAGTTGTAAGTCATGTTCGTCCATGTTCTGCTATTTATGTGAATTATTAGCCAAGTAACATATCATGTTATGAGTCTTCAAGTAGTTAAACACTCATCTCACCTCACCTAAGAGTTGATAACTCATCTCATGCACAATAATTTGAGTTTTAGAGGGAGTTCTATTTAATTTGAGTTTATCATGTAATTAAGCACTCATCTGGCCTCATCAAATAGTTTTTCGATTTGAGTTTTAGAGACTCATCTCAGCCACAGTAATTTGAGCTTCAGAGAGTTTGATTCAAGTTTTAGAAACTCATCTCAACCACAATAAAATAATTGAGTTTCAAAGGAGAGTTCATCCATTTGAGTTTTAGAGGAGAGTAGAACCGTGAAAATCACACTCAAAGGTTTCTAAAATCTCCAATTCTATGTTCAACTTTTGAAATGTTATGCTTTTGTTTCCATCTCATTGTGTGCTTTTTGGATTGCAATAATTTCTTGGATTTGTTTATGATGAAACTATTGGACAAACAAAACAGGAAATTCATCTCACTTTTTTTACTTTGTTTTGGAAGTTGCACCTATTTATTTCATGTTTTCCTTTTTAGGAGAAAACCTTTGTTTTGAGTTTGTTTACATGCCAAAGGTTGAGGTCTCAATGGGCCAAAATTGTTATTGTCTAACTGTATTAGGGTTGGGGATGGGGATTGTTTTAGCTAGCAAGTGGTTCAAATTGTGTATTGATAAGGACGGCAATTTTCCCCATCCTCGACGGGGACCTGACTTCTCCGACCTGATGGGGTTGGAGATGGGGATTGTTTTTGTGGGGCGGTGATGGGGATGGGATTAATAGAAATCCACGATCGGGGTCGGGGTCGGGGATGGGGATTGAGGTCGTCGCCCTGCCCCGACCTCGATTACATATATATATATTAAATATATATTATTATATTATTTATTTTATATATATATACATCAAAATATATTTAAAACATTATTTATAATTTAAGTTTTTAATTTATTCTAAGTAAATTTATTTTTCAAAAAATATTATTATCAAAAAAATATTTGGGGATTCAGGTCCCCACGGGGAACCCATCCCCGTCGGGGATCAGAGATGGAGGACAAATTTTATCCCCAGCCAGGATCGGGGACAAAGAAAGGGTTCGTTTTAGAATCGGGGATGGGGATGGTATGATCCCCGCCCCAAACCCACCCCATTTTCATTCCTAGAGCCAAAACTACTGCTGTCTAACAACATTTGGGAGACTTTCTAGAGACCATATTGTTGTTCATAGGGCAAACATTAGGTCTTATTGGTCCAAACCACACTAATTGTAGGTACATAGTGCTCGCATAGTCCCTCAGAGCACGATAGACATTAGATTGATACCACATGGACGCTCGCGATCATCCAACAGCTCATCTTTCCTATGCGATGAACCCACGGTTCGCCACATGCTTGCGATGAACCTATGCTTAGCACAAGACCAAAACGAACTCAGAACGAACCTACAGTAAAGCTTCACATGTACCTAGCCCCACAATGAACCCTAAAACCATTATGGGATTCCGGTTCGTTAAGAATCGGACTTGGGTATTGGCTGCACACGTAATGTCGATGTGGGGAACGTGATGTGTTGCCACATAGGTCTAATAAAAGCTCGCCCGCCAAGCAGTGACGTCACTAGTGCCAGGTTAGTTAAGTAAGAAGCAAAAGGGTAGTAGCACACGTGGGCTATGAGGATCTCCGACTGAAAGGAAAGCCAATCCTCAGAAAGATCTCCATAGGGACACGTAGCAAAACCCCAACAACGCCCTTAATGATTGATGGCTGGTGCGCTCAGGATGCATCGTCAAACACCCGGGACACCAATTCAATAACTTATATTTTTCCAATCCTCAAAATTAAATAAAGAATGTGGTTTAGTGGTGAGGAAGGGGTTGAATCCTCAGGGAAGCAAGGTTAAAAATTATTATTTTGATCCAGACAAATAAGAAAAGGAAAACAGATTTGGGATTTGTAGAAAATAAGAAAATATAATTTATTAAAGCTGAAATTAAATATTTTGAATTGAAAAAGACAAGAAATTAAATAAAACTGAAATTAACAAGAAAATAAATAAAAATATGCTAAAATTCAAATCCAGTGGTGGTAGCTTTCTGGTAAGACAAACTGCAAGCCGTTCCTCCTCCGTTCAGTCCTCGAACCCCTCGAGACACCTTAGCCTTGAACTTGGTGAATTCAGATTTGCAAAAGACAAAGAAAAAACAGAAATTAAATCAAACTAAAATAAAAAATTGTAGAAATTAAATTGCTAGAAAAAGTAAATAACAAAAAGAAAATAAAATAAAACAAAATAAAAATGGTGGATCAGCTTCAGTGGCGGCAGTTGCAGGTTAGATGAATTGCTTGTAGGAACCCCACCTGACAAGGATTGGGCATTCTCCTTCCTTTAACCCTTGAACCCCTGAAGAAGCCTTTGCCTTGTGAACTGGGTTAACCAACCCCTTCTCAAGGGCCCCTGGGGTCCTTTTTATAGAGAAGGGTGGACAAAACTAAGATTAGAGAGAAAGAGAAGGGCGGCTAGTGGGTTTATGCAGAAAATGGGCGCCCCTAGGGTTTAGGAATGGAGGGTTAGGATTAAACTAGAGGGATCCTATGGCTAGAGTGAAAAGGAGAGGGCACCTATAAGTGGAGGGCTGGGATTTAGCGACTAAAGGCTGAATGGTGGGGATTATGACTTAGGTGGCGCCCTAGGGTAAGAATGCTAAAGAGATGGTGCCTAGAATGGAGGGTGGAAATTGCATGGTGAAGATCTAAGGGTATGAGAGGTTTTTAAGGCTTGGATGGTTGAGATTAGATGTTAGGGAGGAGTGGAAGGTGGAAGATTTAGCAGTTAGGAGTGGCTAGGGTTTGTTAGAGGTGAAAAGAATGAATAGGGAGGCGCCCTAGGGTTTGCTAAGGAGAGGGGAGTATGCTAATATAGTAGGAGGGGCACCTTTCTGTATTTAGCAGATAGGAGGCACCCTCTTGTGCTTAGTTTTTCACAATAACACCCCCTCTCTCAGTTGGAATTCTCGCCAGCTTCCCAAAATCTGCAAAAAATTCAATAAATTTCCCAGTTTTTACCTAGAATTTGTATAGGAACCCCTAGATGTCACAACATTGAATTTAACCAGAAAAATGGTAGAGATTAGTTAGTCTAAGGTATAAAATACCCCTAAAATGATACCCTTAAGGCATCAAAATACTGAGTTATCACACCCCCAACTTAACCATTGCTAGTCCCTTAGCAATGTAGCCTTAAAATTACACCGAGTAAAGAGATCATTCCCATTGCAAGATCATCCCTGACAAAATTAGCCAAGTATCCTTATTCTAGAATTCTCAAACTTTGTATAGACCAGTATTGGGTTTAAGGGGTAAAACTGTCCTAGTTTGAACATTACAAAAACTTTGCTTAAAAATCTTATATACCCTTCCATTTGCAAACTGTCTCGATAAGCTGAGCTTGATTTTTAAAAACAGGCGGGTATTCATCTTATCAATTCTGATAGTGGATTTCTACCCCTAAACTTGATATGCACACACATTTTTATTGCTACATTCCACCGTTTGATGCGAATCTCGACACTTGATTTAGGTGAAGAGACCCGGTTACAAAGTGTTAGGTAAGTGTCTTTGGCATTCCCTTTCCCGTTTGATGCGAATCTCGACACTTAACTTAGGTAAAGAAACCCAGCTACTAAGTCTAGGGTGTCCACTCACCTTTTATTCTCTTTTTTTTTGTTGTGTGTAAAATTCAACATTGTTCGGGGTAGTCCACTATCGTTATTAATTTGAAAAGTTTTTCATCTGATTTCTCAATCTTTCTCTTCTTATCTTTTATAGGGGCAAACTTGGAAATATTTTCAATTTCTAAACAGTTTCAACAACATTCAAACAAGACCAATTTAACTCCTGTCACTTGCTACCAATCTCTACAAAATTCAATATTCTTTCAAGGGAAAAAAATTAAGGTTTTTAGTGAAATTTTAATTCTACATATTTAAAGGCTTAGCTTCATAATTTTTTTTTATTTTTCTCTCAATTTTTCAAAATTTTCTCTCTTTCCTCGCCCCCCAACTTAAATGCCATTGTCCCCAATGGCATGACTAAAATGATGCAAAAGGGACTTGGGCAAAAGGGAACAATCAAGAGGTAAGGATTCAACAGGGGTTCAGGATTTGCCAACTGAATTTTGAAACTTATTCAAAAGAAAAGACAAACTCTAACAAGACAACTAAAATAAAAGTTCGTTGGGTTGCCTCCCAACCAGCACTAAGTTTAACGTCTTCAGCCAGACGTATTCACTCACTTCTCACATCTACACTTCTAGACTCGCTTTCTTCTTTACACAGACAAGGCTCAAATTGAGCTAACCAAAGGGTAGACAAGGCATCTACAAGGTCGTCAACTACATCCACCTTGAACTCATCTTCCCCTAGGTTTGGATACTTAGTGGCACTAAATACATTTAATCATATTTTTCGCTCCCCAAATGAAATGTCCATTTCTCCCGATTTACAGTTGATGTTTGCATTGGTAGTTGCTAGAAATAGACATCCTAAGATTATCAGGTTATGGTTCAGTTCCTCAATTGGGGTCGTGTCTAGGATGATAAAATCCACTGGGAAGTAACAATCATCGACTCTGATAATGATGTCCTCAATAACACCCCAAGGAGTCTTGATTGACCGATCAACGAGTTGCAGAATTACTAGGGTAATTTTTAACTCGCCAATCCTGAATCTTTCATAAATAATAGAGGGGAGCAGATTTACACTAGCCTCAAGATCCAATAGGGCCTGGTCGAAAGTGATTCCAGAGATGACACAACTTATTAGAAGAGCACCAGGGTCTTTCATTTTCCGAGGGAGTTGGTTTAGAAGAACCGCACTAACATCTACCAAGAGCATCACTTTTTGTAGGGCCAGTCATGGCTCCCCCTTTTGAGTACACAACTCTTTCAAGAACTTGGTGTAGGTCGGGACATGTTGTATCGCGTCAAGGAGAGGGATGTTAATATGGACTTACTTGAATAACTCCCTAATCTCCTCGTTGTGAGTCTCTTTCGTCTTTCGCAATGGCCCATCTGTGAGTGCAGTTGGAAAAGGAACTACAGGTCGGTTCACTATAGGTTATTCTTCTAAATTTTCCTTTCATTTTTCTTCCCCCCCAACTTATGGTCTTCTTGCTCATTTTCTTCTTCACTGATGTTTTCAAATTTCTTTTTCTCATGTGGGTCCTCTAAAATCCCTCCATTCCTTAAGGCCGTAATAGCCTTGGCATTTTCAAACTAAGGGTTCTTAGGAGGTGGTTGAATCTGCTATAGAGGAAAACCCAATGGCTAATTTTTAAGATTCGCAACCGGTTGACTTGGTAGTTGTCCTATTTCTCTCCTCACATTGCCTTCTGCTAGATGTCCTATTTGGCTCTCTAATCTAGCAATGGACTATTGCTGAGTTAGAATCAGTTGCTAAAGTTGCATGAATTTGTCATCAACCGTACTAGTCTGAGGAGGTTGTGGGTAAACTTGATAAGGTTGGACCGGTTGGTTCCTAGGGTAAGTCTGCTGGAATTGGCTCTATACTTGTGGCCTCTAAAATTGTTGGGCCATGGAGTTTGATGGATGGTACTACTAGGACTGTGTGTTAGGTAGATGTGTCCTCCAAGAAAAGTTAGGGTAATTTCTCCACCCAAGGTTGTAAGTATTTGAAAATGGGTCATTATTAGTCCTTGAGAAACTTTGGGCTACTTGAACCTGTTCTTGGATAAACGACGGAAACTAGGCTGCCGTTGGACAATCATCAACTTGGTGGGCCGGACTGGCACAAATGGAACTAACTTCAGGATAAGGGGTAGATGGGCCCGATTACTAGATATAGGTGAAGAATTGATCAAGCCTTTGGGTTAGAAGATCTACCTTGTCCAATTTTCTAGAGATTGCATTCAGGTCCATTCTTGCCTTGGGCTCTATATTGTTCCAGACTTCGTAGAGCCCTGCCCTCTTTGAGGGTCCCACCGACCTCTCATAGGAATATAATGATGCAATGTTGATGGAATTTTCACTCAATGTTTTGAAAAGAGCATATGCTTCATCCTCACTTTTACTCATAAATGCCTCCCTGTAGGATACATCTACCATTTGCATGTATTGATCAGTCAAACCTTCATAGAAGGCTTGGACAATTTGCCACTTGGATAAGCCATGGTGTGGGCACTTTCTCAACAACTCTTTCATTCTATCCAAGACTCATGAATTTGTTCACCCGGTGTTTGGGTGAATCTAATGATGGCTCTTCTCGTGGTGTTGGTTTGTCCTATAGGGTATAACTTTCTAAGGAATTCTTGCTGCATTTCTACTCAAGTTCTAATAGGTCTCCCTATAGTTCCAAACCAGTGTTTGGCCTTGTCTTTCAAGGAGAAAGGGAAAAGAGTTAATCTAAGGGCATCGTCATTAAAGTTTTGGATCCTCATAGTGGAACTGATTTCTAGAGATTCATCTATGTGTTTGTATGGGTCCTCACTCGGGTTCCCGTAGAAAGAGGGGAGCATCTGGATTGTGCTTAATTTAACCTCATACTGTAAGGCTTGGGTATCCAACAACTGTATGCAGGATGAAGGGTTATACTGGTCAGAGTGAAATACTCCTTCAGCGTTTTGGGCTCTTCTTCATCGGTCCCAACCATTTGGTTGCGTCGTTGGTGATGGAGGTATCTCTCTTTCTCAAGTATGGGTTCAACTATTTCTCTCCTCAGAGATCTCCTTCCCAACATATAACTCAGAAGTCCCTTTTTCTTCTTTTTTGAAATTTGAAATTTTAATTTCAAATTTGGGTTTTGAAATTTAAACTCAAATTTGAATTTTTAAATTTGTTATTTTCTCTTTTTTTATTTGAAACTAGAAATTTAAATTCAAATTTAGATTTTGAAATTTAAATTCCAGAAAATTAAATTCAAATTTGAATTTTTAAATTAAAAGAATGCAAGCATTTCACACACGGCCTAGGGGCTGACCTAAGGTTTCCTAAATTAGTGGTTCAACCAATGTGAATCCTCTTAGGTTCACTTGGAACTACACCACTTCCTTTGGTTAGCAAGGTAAGAAGTGGGGATGTAGGAGGCTCCCCTTGCTCTCGCAAGGACCTAAAAAAGAAACCACAAAACCTGCTTAGGTTTAGCTGGTTAACCTCTTTCCTTGGACACCAACCGTCGGTTATAGAAAGTAATTATGAGCTTCCCTAAAATTCAGTACACTTTTGAACCAAATGTGTGGGACCTCCTAAAGGATCTTGCTATCAAACTTTTAAATTAAGGTTTAGGGTGAACGGCATGTGAAAGAGTGGTGGTTTTTGGGCCAAGGAAGGGTGATGAAATCCCCACCTGATCTTATTTAAATTGGATTGCCCTTAAATGGATTAATGGAAAAACACAATAAATAAAATAAATGCAACTAATTACAATGCATGAACAATTATCTCTAATATGCAATTCAGCAACAAAATAATAAAACAAATTAATTCAGAAAAAAGAGTAATTAAAAAAATGAAAAACCCTACCACATTAACAACTAACAAGATGATTTCAGCAATTAAATAATCCTATATGATGCATTCTCTAAAACATATCAAACCCTAAATGTTAGAATGCAAATGCAAAAAAAAATAAAATTATTTTTTTTTGAAATTTAAATTCAAATTCAAATTCAAAATTTGAAATTTTGAATAATTTCTTAATTGATAATTAATTACTCAGTTAAATAACTAATTATATCTAAAGACGTGCTGAACCGAGTTCCAACCTAATTACATCCTGAACAATCATCATCAGGAAGTTGTTCTTGATGAGGAGAGCTAATGGATAGTGGGAGATGTCCCACAAGCTCCAGATAATAACCAACCTAGGAGATCTACCTGGGTATCCAGGCCTCCAGTTCGTTACAGCTATGACTAGGAAAGTTACTTGGTGGAAACCACGACTAGCGAGGAGGATCCCATGACTTATACGAAAACTATGTTGGACATAGATTCTTTGAAGTGGGTAGATGTCATGAGAGTTTATATGGACTCAATGGAGACCAATGGAGTATGGACTCTAGTAGATCCGCCCCCTGGGGTAAAAGAAATTGGTTGCAAATGGATCATTAGGAGGAAGAAGGGTCCCGATGGTAAGGTTGAGACCTACAAGGCTCGTCTTGTGGCGAAAGGGTACACTCAAAAAGAGGGTATCGATTCTGAGGAAACCTTTTCACCCGTGGTCATGCTTAAATCCATTAGGATCCTACTAGCTGTAGCAATATACCATGACTACGAGATTTGGATAATGGATGTCAAAACCGCGTTTTTGAATGGATATCTTACTGAAGATATCTATATGCAACAACCGCAAGGTTTTGTTGCTGCAAGTCAGGAACACATGGTATGTAAATTTAATCGATCCATATATGGACTTAAGCAAGCTTGTAGGAGTTAGAATATTCGGTTTGACTCTATCGTCAAACAGTTTGACTTTGAGCAAAATCCGGATGTACCTTGTATTTACAAGAATACCAGTGGGGATAAGGTTACCTTCTCGGTTCTGTATGTAGACGACATTCTACTCATTAGGAATGATGTAGGAATGTTGACTACGGTGAAAGTATGGCTTTCACAACAATTCTCCATGAAAGATCTTGGAGAAGCCTTCTACATCTTGGGACTTTGACTCAATAGAGATAGATCGAAGAGGATAATAGGATTATCCTAGTCTATTTACATTCACAAGATTGTCAAGAGATATAGTTTGGAGAACTCCAAGAAAGGAAATGTTCCTTTAAGGCATTGAGTGACTCTCTCCAAATGAATGTCTCCCAAGACACCTGAGGAGATTGAGGGCATAAAGGAAGTTCCCTATGCCTTTGTCGTAGGGAGCATCATCTATGTCATGTTGTGCACTCGATCAGAAATTGCTCAGGTCGTGAGTGTGATAAGTAGATACCAATCTAACCCAAGACAAGAGCATTGGACTGCTATAAAGAATATACTTAAATACCTTTGAAGGATAAAAAAGTTTTGTCTAGTATTCAATGGTAGTTCACTATAGATCCTTGGGTATACCGATGCCGATTTCCAGTCAGACCCAGATGATAGAAAGTCTACATCTGGATACATTTTCACGGTGGGGTCCTGTGTAGTTAGTTGGAAAAGCAACAAACAAGGTTTCACTACAGATTCCACAACTGAGGCGAGTACATTGCCACAAGTGAAGCTGCCAAGGAAGCGGTCTAGATGAAAAAGTTCATTCAAGAATTGGGAGTCGTTCCATCCAGCACATCACCCATTACACTGTTGTGTGACAACACTGGAGCCATTCCTTAAGCTAAGGAGCCACAAGCCCACTCAAAGTCAAAGCACATTGAGAGGAAGTACTACGTACTGCGAGAGATAGTTGAAAGAAGGGACATCCAAATTCAAAAGGTAGCATTAGCGGAGAATGTGGCAAATCCATTAACTAAGCCACTGACACAAAAAGTGTTTGAGAAACACGTGGAAAGTATGAGACTCCGACTTGTACCCGATTAGACCTAAGTGCAAGTGGGAGCTATTAGACAGTGTATGCCCTTAGATCTAATAAGCTTGATGTACATTATGGCATTTATTGTAAATGAATAAAGTACATATTTGATTCATGTTATTGTGGTGTGTTTTTGCGTAATACCCTTAAACTGGACACATATGAGACTCATGTTAGTTTAGATTAGAATCTTCACAACCGTTCGATAGATCTGGGGAGATTTATCCTGCCAAAGCTAACATTGATGTGTCGCCAAGTGGGTTGGTGCGGCTTATCTTAGCAGCAAGGGTGAGACTTGAGGTACATGCAGTGTGGGTTTTCTTAAAACCCTGAACTGGACCAAATTCCAGTGTTGCCATGGACCTTGGATACAAATGGGCAAAACTGGAATGTTACACCTAACCCCTAGACTCGATTATAGTACAACACTAGGTGTCGGATTGGGCTATTTTTGATATGCCAATCAGTGAGATCCTTAGTGGGGGTCAAAACCTGGGTATGTTGGGGTAATCTGAGAATTCACTTGAGTGAGTGATCATGGTGACAGGATCAACCCCTTTGTCGAACAAAGCGAATGATCGGGAAAATGCACTCTCTCTGATGGAAACCTAAACTGGCGGCAGTGGATTTCAAATGTGTTTGAAATTTGGTTTTGCAAAATATATTTATATAGAGATATACTTATATATTATGTTTCCACAAATTGTTTGCAAAAGGTTTTAATTCTCGGGATCCTCTCTTGTCGGGTAGTGTTGAATCATTATGGGATGAGAGGTTAAGTGTAAGACCATCGAGGGTTATACCTGATGGGCTATTCTTGCATCTGCCCATAGTCCTTGGGCCTTCATAAGATGGTTGGACCCAAGGACCATTTAATGTAAATGTTGGGCCCATTAAGAGCCCATGGTTATGGATTCAGGAGTTCACTGTGTCGTACAGTGAATTCGGCCAGGCCTTGTAACTAAGGCTGGGATGAACCCATGTGGCTGATGTGTAGATCATTGATAGGGTCCCACGCCATACAAAGAGAGCCAAGCTAGCCAGCATTAAAAGGAAGTGAACCCAAAACCTTAATGGGCCTAAAGCCCATTTCAAACTGGATTAATTGGATTAATTAATTAGGGGCGAATCTGGGTATGATCAGTAGATGAGGATAAGAGGATAACTCTCATCCACTTAAAGAGTCCAAATCCAAATAGAGATTTGGATCAGGTAACTTCTAATTTGATTAGGAGTAGCTGATCTTGATTTGCAGATAAGATAATGGATTATCCTTATCACTTAATGAGTTCAGATCCAAATAAAGATTTGGATCAAGAAACTCCTAATCAAGTTAGGAGTTTCTGCCTCTAGTTTTCTCTCTCTGCTCTTGCCGCCCTACCTTGTTGAATCTCCATTTCTTGGAACTGATCAAGATTTGATCTTGATATTGTTTCTTGCTAGAAGCAACAATTTTGAAATTGTGCTCACTACCCTATTCGATTCTTGCTAAAGAATCAAAGGTTCTTGGTGAAGAAATACCTGTTGATCCTGCCCCATCATAAGCTGTGTCATTTTCAGTGGATGAAGGATTTGGTACACTCTTTGGTTGTGAACACCTGCGCTGGGAGGAGCATTTTTGCGTGGATTCTGTATCCGGTATACCTCTCCCTAAATCTTGGTTTCAGATTTGGTATGGTTTGGTTACAAGAACGAACATTGAAAATGCAGTTTTCTAAATTGGGAATTTGATTCCCGGATGGGAGAAAAGAAATTTTTGAAATTTTGCCCAACTTTCCTTCAGGGTTCAGCCATCCATATGATGGATCTCCCATCCCTTCAAATTTACTCTACACCTTGGGCTTCAGTAGGACATGCCTCAAGGGTTTGTTGGTGAGGATGATGTTCATGTGGTCTTGGAAGTACGAACGTAATTTTCAAGCTACTATTACTAGTGGTTAGTACCGAGCTAACCACCTTGTCACTCGCAAAGAGGTATAGCTTCAGTTCATCTCCTTCCTTAGACCGGGTTAGAACCAGTGCTGTACTTTGGTATTTTTTCAGCTCGTCAAACGCGAGCTGGCATTCTTTGGTCCATTCAAAGTCTTCGTTCTTTTTTATTGCCTTGAAAAAGGGTAAACACCGACCTGCCGATTTAGACATAAACCGGTTTACGGAGGCTACCCAGCCAGTTAGCCTTTGAACTTACTTAATTTTTTGGGGTGGTCTCATATCTAGTATGACTCTTATCTTACCTAGGTTGGATTCGATGCCATGTTAGTTCATTATATAGCTGAGGATTTTTCCCGAAGTGACACCGAAGACACATTTGTTCGAGTTCAACTTCATGTTGAATTTCCTTAAAATTTGAAAAACACAATTTAAATCATCGATTAAAGAATTTGAAAACTGGGTCTTCACGACCATGTCATCAACATAACATTCTACTTTATTCCCAATCAATGGTTCAAAAACTTTGTTTACAAGTTGCTGGAAGGTTGGTCCAACATTTTTCAGCCCAAAGGGCATTACTTTATAGTAGTACAACCCTAGTTCGGTTACAAAAATTGTTTTCTCCTAGGCGGCTAAGTCCATCCTAATTTGGTTGTAGCCGGAGTAGGCGTCCATGAAGCTTAGCAACTCGTGCCCCGAGGTTGCGTCTACCAGGCGGTCTATTCTAGGAAGGGGGAAGTAGTCCTTTGGGCAGGCTCTGTTTAGGTCGGTGTTGACAAGTTGCTAGAAGGTTGCTCCAGCGTTTTTCAGCCCAAAGGGCATTACTTTATAGCAGTACATCCCTAGTTCAGTTACAAAAGTTGTTTTCTCCTGGGTGGTTAAGTCCATCCTAATTTGGTTGTAGCCGGAGTAGGCGTCCATGAAGCTCAACAACTCGTGCCCTGAGGTCGCGTCTACCGGGCGGTCTATTTTAGGAAGGGGGAAGTAGTCTTTTGGGCAGGCTCTGTTGAGGTCAGTGTAGTCGACGCACATGCGGCACTTTCCATTGGCCTTCTTCACTAGCATGGGGTTGGCCACCTATTTTGGGTGTTGGACCTCCTTAACGAAGTTTGTTGTGAGGAGCTTCCCGATCTCCTCATCAACTACCCTCCACCACTTCGGGGCGAGATTTTGTTTTCTTTGTCTAACTAGCCTGACTATGGGGTTTAAGTTTGTGAGTAATTATGCTAGGGTCTATGCTAGGTATTTCTTCCGCGGACCAAGAAAAAACATATAAATTACTAAATAGAAAACTTACTAGTTGCGACCAAAGTGTTTCATTTAGCAGAGCGCCAATCTGGAGAGTCTTCATCGACTTAGCTTCAGAGACCGGTACCTAGATTGTTTCCTCCATTGGGGCAGCTCACTCCTCTGTATGCTCGGGTGGAATCTAGTTTGATGTCCTTTGCCAACTTTGCTTTGCCCTTCAGTGCGGCCACGTAGCACTTGCTCGATTCAAGTTGGTCACCTCGTACTACCCCCACTCCGCAGCTCGTCGAGAATTTCAAGAATAAGTAATAAGTCGACACCACTGCACATAGGGCATTCAAGATGGGCCGACCTAGGATGGTGTTGTTGGGGGACGGAGTCGCGACCACCAGAAACGTGTGCTCGAAGTGCACCGAGTTGGGCCTTGCTCCCATTGTAACTGGTATTAGGACTCGGCCGAGGGGCCTAACCATCTCGCCACTAAACCCAACTATGGGCGTGTCTGCTGGCTTCAAATCCTTCCGCTTCAACTACATCTTATCAAATGCTTCTAAAAATAGGATATCCGCAAAACTCTCAGAGTCTACCAGTACCCGCTTTACCTCGAAGTCGTTGATCACAAGTTTGATGACAAGGGCATCATCGTGCGGATACTGGATCCCACACGCATCATCCTTGGTGGATTTGATGGGCTCCTCTACTCGAGGTCGCTTCAGTGGGTTCTCAGCTTCATGTTTTAACTCCCAAACTGAGATCTTCCCCGCCACTGTGCTACACCCCACAACGATGGCCCCACCGGTGATCATGTTGATCACCCCACGGATCAGCCTGTCCTCTGGTGGTGGTTATTGGCGAGGTTGTTGGTCATTCCTTCTGCTCGATTCTGGAACTTCCCTTCTCTTATCAACCTGTTGGTCCGCCGTCTCCCTGTCCTCATGCAGGATGAACTTCTTCAGGTACCCATGGAGAATCAATTCTTTGATCTCATCCTTGAGATTCCAGCAACCTTCTGTGTTGTGCCCAATGTCATAGTGGAAATGGCAGTAGACATTCGAGTTTCTAGTTGATGGATCTCCTCGCATTCTGGGTGGCCACTTAACGTAGCCAGTGTCCTTGATCGCCATCAAGATTTCACCTCATTTTGCATTGAGAGGGGTGTAGGTGGTCCTCTGGATTGGAGGGGTTCTAGATCACCGACTTGATCCGGAACCCCGAGTTGGGGACTTGCTTTTCTTGTACGGAGACTTGCTTCTCTTTGGCAACTGGCTCTTTTGCCACCGATGTTTACTGCTGTTGGTGCCTTCATCATCTCTCTTCCTCTTTTCTCCTCGTTGGATCTCTGCCTTGGACCCGAGAGCCTCTTCCGTCCTCATGAATTCGTCGACATCATCAAGAAATTTCTCGATTGTTTTTGGTGGGTACACCCGAGGTGCTAGGAGAATTCGACGTGCTGAACTCCTTTCTGTGCTACGGTGAGGCGCACGGCTGGGTCGAGGTCAGGTATCTACAAACACTCTTCGTTAAAGTGCTTGATGTAGCTTCTAATCGATTCGTTCTCCCTCTGGACCACGTTCAGAAGGCTCGCTACAGATTTCGGGCACTTCTTACTTGTGATAAAGTGTGTAGTAAACAGGTATGCAAACTGATCCTAGCTCTTGATCGAGCCCAGTGCTAGATTCCTGTACCACATTCTGGTCATACCTCTGAATATGGTGGAAAAGGCTACACACATGCTCACTTCGTCTGCATTGGCGAGCAACATCTGAGATTGGAAACCATCTACATGGTCGTTAGGGTCAGTCTTCCCATCGAAGATCTCTAGTGTGGGCGTCTTGAATCCTTTCAGCCTTGGGGCTGTTAGAATCTCTGATGCCAGGGGGAGGGCCGACTCAACAATATAGGAGCCTGTTGTGCAGCTACCGAGCTCACTTCCTCCCTCACCTTTCTCGGTACCACCAGCTAGCTACTCTTCGGGCAGATAATCTGCGTGTCTTGTGATGACGTCGCTTCTTCACTGCTTCTACATTGGTGTTGTTCACCTCGGTATTGTCATGCACCTCGACTCTAGTCGATTTGTGTTCCCGAACACTATCATGAGGTGGGAGTGGGTCCTTATCGCCTGCGTCTTCATGATTGCGAACTTGGTGCTGAATGCTACGAGGGATAGAGGGGTCTCGACATGAGCCCGCTCCTCTTGCCCCGTGCTGGCGATCACTAACTTGAGGATCACAGTTCTTACGCCGTGAGTGCTACTGCTGGTCGGTCATGGTTTGGTGATTGTCCTCAGGCCGATCCTTCTGGTTCACCCCCTGAGAGGGCGAGGGTGTGCACTGACCTTCGACTCTATCCCAAGGTGGGGTCCGGACCCGGGAAGCAACTCAGTACCACCGGCTAATTGATCTTCAGGTAGGACTGCTCCTGGCGGATGACTGGTGTGTCTTGCGATGACGTCGCTTCTTCACTGCTTCTACATTGGTGTTGTTCACCTCGGTATTGTCCTGCACCTCGACTCTGGTCCGTTTGCATTCTTGAACACTGTCACGAGGTGGGAGTTGGTCCCTGTCGCCCTCGTCTTCATGATTACGAACTTGGTGCTGACTGCTGCGAGGGACAGAGGGGTCTCAACGTGAGCATGCTCCTCTTGCCCTAAGCTGGTGATCACTAACCTGAGGATCACGATTCTCACACCACAAGTGTTGCTGCTAGTCGGTCCTGGTGTGGTGGCCGTCCTCGGGCCAATCCTTCTGGTTCACCCCCTGAGAGGGTGGGGTGTGCATTGACCTTCGAGTTTGTCCCAAGGTGGGGTCCAGACCCGGGAAGGAGTTGGGACTTGGGGATTCTCTACACCCCGAGGAGGAGATCGACGCACATTTTGTTGCGGTTGATTCTGAGTCCTGTTCTGCTGAGGGTTCTGGTTCGACTGTAGTGGTGAAAACTATTGTTGATATTGCTAGTAAAAGTAGTATTGCTGGTACAACTGAAACTAGTGAATCTACTACATCTGCAACTGCATCACCCTAACACTCTGCACCAGATTGTTGAACTGCTGAGTTCCGACCCCAGGAGGAACCACAGAGGGCTTAGGGACTAAAACGGTGGTACTCACCTGGGGAAACAGAACGTTCAATGGCTGGGTATGAAACTGTGGTTGCTGAGTCTATACAATTGGAATCCCCGAGATAGTGAGGGGGATGGTAAACTAGCCGATACAGACTGTGGGAACTCCTGGTCAGTGGAGGTCTGCTCCTACCCCCAGTGATGGTCATTTTGACATTTTCCCAATGTTGCTTGAGGATGCCATTGAGTAAAGAAGATATGAACTTAGCTACACCAATTGATGGTGCACAATTTGGATGCTCCTAACTGGAGGACAGCCCGAACATCGACTACTAGGTGGTTGGTCGAACTGCAAGATAGATGGATCAAAGAACTCGGGGTGGTTAAACCAGTGAGGTCACTCTGGTGCTTAAGTCAGTACTGTATGTAAGTAGCGAGCTGAAATTAAGTAAACTTGAGAGCTAGAATGCACTGTATTGCGTGTACTTGGGTCTTTAGGGGTTAATGCCCTTATATAGTTGGGCTGCCGTGGGTCTCATGAAACACTTTTGAGATCTTCATCCCGGGCCATGGGAGTTCGTTCCGCTCCGAAAGATGGACAACGTGCTAGCTGATAAAGCCTATCGTGTCCATCCGATTTAGGTGGGGTGAGGATAAGGCCTACGGTTGTGCAGTGTGATCCCAAAAGGTTCGGAGGCAGTTGGGAAGTTTCTAGAGATCTGGTACATGTCAATTCAGAAGGCTTGGCCATCCAAAATGCCTGGACTTCGATGCTATCCAAGGTGACCGAAATACCCGAGGTAACCCAACCTGCTGAATTAGCTGAGAGTGCTGAGGCATACATCCAATCACCAGGCTATGTCCACGTATCAACTGCTTAATAGATCGGGCCAAATCACTCCTCATCAACTTATAATGCCATGCACAAGTTTTGTCTTTTCCAATTGAGATGGAGTTTCCCATAATTTTATTACTTTGATTCTTTGTCTATCATGATTAACATCATATTTTATATAGATTCTTTTAATTGATTAATCCTTTAACTATTATTGTTTCTCATATATGATCCTTTAATTACTGATTTTTTAATGTAGATCCATCATTTCTCAATGATGATTCATTATATCTTTTTAATAAATTGAAATTAATCTTTATTTTCCATTTTTGAGGGACAAAACTTTCTGTTTCATCACATTTATGGCCATGGGGCAGGAGGGTATGTCATTAAGCTCAATATTCCATCAATAAGTTCAATAAACTACTCTAGCTGTTTTCTTCCAAATATAACATTTTTTTTAATAGTATAAACCATTGAGCATGCTCTTTGAATATATATATTTTTTTCCATTCATGCTTAAATTGGTTTTTATCTATCTCCATTTTTACCTACATTCTCTTGCTGGCTAGAGTTTATGTGCTACTTAGAAATGGGTATTCAACTTTTGTATCCGTTACATATGTTGCTATGGAGAATACTTTTACTTTTTCTACATATGTCCAATTTGGATTTAGGTTTTCCCATGCATCGCATGGTACCCTATCGACGAGTGGAGCTCAAGTATATATATTTTGAGGCTCAATTATTTATTTTCCATTTTTCCCTTCCCATTTCCCATCTTTTGAGGTTTTTTTTTGGATTTTTTATATGTTTTGTCTTTTATATTTTTATGTATGATTTTTTTTTTGTTTGAATTAGGTGTATAACTGTATCTTGAACAGCAATATTTTTAATGTACAGAATTTGTAATGGGCGGGCCCGTAAACAGATCTACCTAGCTATAAGACACATTAGTAAATACTAATGTACTACAAGTCTAATCTGCTGCATTTTTTACGCTGAACTTATGATGTACTTGCATATAACAATAACACACCTGTCACAAATTGAATGCAAATGCACTACAGTTTAGCATTAACAAAGTGCAGCAGATTCACATTTTAGCAGGATTTATGCTACCCACCAGGCAGTGTTTCATGTTGTCACATGAAAATCATATTGCCCCCCACAACGTTCACTGAGAGTTCTCTTTATACACGTGGTTAAGCCTCTTCTTTTAAGAATGGAATGCATTTACGGTCCGTTTGATTCGTGGTCCAAATTCGAATCAAAATCTCTTGGAATCGAAATCAAAATCGTTCATTCCCTTGCTTGTTTGGTTCATATGGGAATCATAATCAGATTCCATAAAATAAACATGATTTGCAAACAGGATTAGTGTCGCATAAAGAGAAGTAGGGCTTGGAGGCTTTTAAGTCACTTGTTTTTTTTTTTTGACTGAATGGATTATGGATTCGATGGAATGAGATTCTCATTTCGATTATGATTCCAGACCCCTTTTGTCCGTGAACCAAACAGATCTTTAAAAAGAGAATATAATTTCCCTCTAAAATCTACTAAAAATATTTAAGACAACCAAGAAGTAAATCCAAAAATTTTGGCTTTGGAAGGGGGTGACTTTGGCAATCTTTTTATATGTATCTCCCTTTTCGGGAGTTTCTTATTGAGTTTTGACTCTGTTGGAGGTCAGTCCTCTTTTATTGGCGTTTCCATCTTTTTGCGCCATTTGCAGAGTTCTTACAAGAATTTCTCTTGATGTTCGGGATTTGTTTCTTTATCAGTAGTTTGGTTTGAGTTTATATTTTCAATTTTTGTCTACTATTACTGATTGTACTCTCATGGATTGTATTTGAGATTCTGAGCATTTTTAATGAAATTAGCCTTTGCCTTAAAAGAAAAAACAAAAACCAAAAATTTTTCGCTATGGCAAACGTTTGAAGCACTGTTGTTCAATTCAGTACTCAGTAGCAGTTCGCCAGTTCTAAGAGTCCATGGCCACCACGGATGAACAGCTTAGTGTTTTGTCCTTTTCATGAATTATAAAAGCCCATGACTGCCATGCCACCTTGAAGGCATGAATGAGTGTACCGTTGCTCACAACAAGTTTGCCCTTGGGTACTACTGTCAAGTCTCAACCATACTAAATATGTATTCAATATATAAAAATTAAGGTTGCGTTTGGGTAAGTACTTCAGGATTTGTGCTTTTTAATATCCAGAAGCAAAATGTTCCAATTTAGACTTTGTGCTTGGGGTTCCATAGTGTTTTGACTTTGGATAATAATGTTTTTAAAAGAAATTATTAACAAATTGACGAAACACTTTGGCTCAATTTTGTTTACCACACCCTAAAGCTCAGAAGCAAAAGCAAATACCAACAGATTATTCAACATTTGAAGGAAGAGAAACAAAAAACATAGGGCTGCAATATGATCTGGGTCAGGGCTTCCATAACTCTACCTGTTCTAGACCAAAGTAAACCATTCTTGTTGCTTGAGTCCCAACTCCCATCCCAAAGGCTAATGGGCATGGGCCTGGCTGTGGCGTAGGTTTAGAACCCAAAAGTGGGTCTGGTATGGGCTTGTGTAGACTTTGATATTTTCTCTCTTATACAAAATGTTTCGTTACTTGGGGTCTGTTTGTTTCGCAGACAAGATTAGAATTGGAATCCCTAGGAATCAGAATAATCGTCACCTATTCTTGATGCCTCTTTGGTTCAATTTCAATCAAGAACCATAATTAGATTACAATTGTTGTTGTTTGGTTTATTTGGAGTTGGAATCGAAATCAACAAAAAAAATTTTAATTTTGTATTAGTCTATTTATTATTTTATTATTACTTTATTAATATTTTATGAATATATAATTATTATTTAATAAATAGTATCTTATTATTTTGTCAATTTATGAATATGTTATTAATATATTATTATTATGTTATATTGACTTTAATATAACATTATTATTATATTTTATTAATAATTTATTATTCTATTATATGTTGTTACTATTATGCTTTATTAGTTTATTAATATTCTATTACTTTTGTCTATTATATTAAAATTAATTTTTTATTATAGTACTATTACTTTATTAATATTTTACTAATATTTCATTATTATTTTAATTGTTAATATATCCTTGTTTTATTATTATTGTTATCTTATTATTACTTTCATAATATTTTATTATTTAATTATTAATTTTTTATTGTTATTTTGTGAATTGTTTATTAATATTGTTTTACTATTATTATTATTTTATTAATTTAATTATATTATATTAATATTTTATTTATTCTATATTATTATTATATTTAATAATTAATACCTTTGTTTTATTATTATTTTATTAATATTAGGATTTGGGGTGTTTTGTCATGAGTTCTTTAGTTCTTGACAAACTTGGAATGGGAATCCCATTCCTCCAAAATGGGAATTAGAATCCCATTCCTACCAAACAAACAGTTGAAATCGGAATAAATCGTTCCTACCCAATCGGGATGGACCCTTAATTTTCTTTTATTTTACTTAAGAATCTCTCAAGAACTGTTCTCTCATCCATATTGAGCTTCCCCCTAACGCTTATCAAACTTCAGGAAGGAAGGCCTCCACTAGTAATAACTAATAAGCAACTCAGCAATTAATGGGCTCGGATTTCTCGAGCTGGTTCTTAAGTGGCCCAGGCTCTCTCCAAAGTCCAAACCAGTCCTTTATGGCCCATTAAGCATCGATAACTTCAATTGGGTACAAGCTTTGCTTTCTCTTTTAGTAATCATGTAATCAATAGAGGTATAGTATAATAATCAAGCAATCAACCCAACATGCCATTCATCTAATTCAACATTAAACACCTCACAGCCTATTTAATGACTTATTAACTAAATAAAACTATGCAATAAGTCATTCAGTTCAGTCTTTACCAAAAAAAAGTCATTCAGTTCAGCCACTTCAATTGTTGAGTCTGAACCCATTTCACGGCCCCGTTAGACCAAGCACACAAATACACGAGTCCATATCCTAATTCCAAATCCAAATCGGCTCAAATACGTTGGGTTGAATTCTTCTCAAGAGTCAAGATCCACTGGTCAAACCATTCCATTCCAAGACGGTTCATATTCGGTTAATACCCGACCCGCTCAAAACACACCCACCCATGACCCAACCGTTTCAACGCGTAAATGGCTTGGGATTCCCCTCATTTCTTTTCAAAACCCTAAGTCATAACTAGGTTGTAATTGTAAACCAATCCAAAGAAGGAAAGGGGAACCCCAGATTCAATGCAGATTGAAATTGGAGTCAGATCAGAACTCCACAAAAACTATAAATCACCCTCCACATAAAGCAGTCTCTGGTAGACTCGTGTAGTCTCTCTCTCTCCCGCACTGAGGTGAGAAACTGAGAATCTGAACTAGTTTGCCTCCAGAGGCCTTCTCGAGTCTATTGTCTCAACTCTCAACCCGCCCGAATCGGCGAATCCATAACCAAAGTCTAAAGGTTTTGTCGTTTGCTTATAGAGAGAGACTGTGAGAAAGAAGTTATAATAATGAGCAGTGCAGTGCCTTCGTCGTCTTTGCCTTTTCCTTCTCAGAGCGTCGTTTTGGGTCCTACAGAGATCTTCTCAAATACCCAAGATTCTGCCATTAATCCCCATCCTCATCCCCATCATACCTGCACCAATAATAATCCCTGGAAGAGGGTGTTTGAGCCTCCTCGCAGCTCTCAAACTGCATTCGTTATGAATACTTCCTCTTGGCCCGCTCTCTCTCGTTCTTCTTCCCCGAAAGCTCCTCCTGAGGTACGTCTACGCATGCCTTTTTTTCATTCTTTGTCCGTTTCGCTGTTTCTATTTTTAGGGTTTTTGGATTTTCTGTTCGTTGATGAAATTCTCGATATTTATGGGATTTTTTATTTGTTTTTTTAATGGGTTTAGGTTCAATTGCCGGAATCGTCTTCGAAAGAGATGATCGCTGAATCCAAGGGTATCAATGGTGGGCTCGTCTCTGCCGATATCGCTTCTGCGACGGTTTCCTCGAGCGACAATGAGTCTTCCTCTAGTGCGAATTTGAAGCTTTCCGTTTCAGTGTCTGGCGATGGTTGTGGCTCTGGTTCAGAGAAGCAGAAGGTTACTCCATCGCCGTCGTCGACTAAGTCGATGTATTCTAGGCCAGGTCCGGCTAACTCGTCAAGGCCCTTTAACCATCACAACAATCAGCATCATCACCATTCTTCTCGAATGGGGTCTAATCAGAGGGGAAATGGATTCAATACGAGGGGAGGGAACAGAGGCGGAGATGGGTTTCATCATAATCAGAACTATTCAAATAGGCGTCACCAGCCGCGTGGCTTCAGTGATTGGAATTCCAATAGAGGGTTCAGTCCCAGGGCGGTGAACCCGCAGCACCCTCCTCACGGATTTGTCAATGGTCCCGCAGGGTTTTTAGGGCCACCGCCACCACCACCGCCACCGCTTCAGCATTCTTACCCGCCGACTGCAATTGTCAATCCTCCTTATGTCAATGTTCCTCCTCCGCCTCCCCCTCCGGTTCCGGCCTACATGCCTCCATATGGGTATTACGGTAATGGGTACTTTCCAGGTGAATCAATAAGCCTCTTCTGTTTGACTGGTTTAAATCATTTATTTGATTGATCGGCCACTAACTCTTCAGATTGCAGATGCATCTGGTCCAGTCTATGGTCCTCCGATGCCACCACCAGCACCTTTTATGGAAGCTGTCAATGGACCACCACTATATCCTCAGCCTTCCCCACCGTATAATCTGCCTAACCCAGAAGTTGAACTATGCAATAGAATACAGAAGCAAATTGAATATTACTTCAGGTGATTTTGAGAATCATGAGCGGTTTCTTCTCTGGATTTTAGTCTAGTTTCTTTACTTATCTGTTATTGTCAATTGTTGCAATATACAGTGCAGAGAATTTAGTGAATGATTTCTATCTGAGGGGCGAGATGAATAATGAAGGCTGGGTTCCTATTAGTCTTATTGCAGGCTTCAGAAGGGTGAGTAGTCTGTGCTTTATTTTATTGTGTTTTACTAGAAATTATTTGTATGTGATATCTGCTTATTATATTGCTGATACTTATTTTGGACCTCACCAATTGCCAAGATGGTCCAGAAATTTATTTATATACTAGTTTTTCTTTGCCATGTTAGTTTCGTTGTAATGATACTTATTTTGCCATGTTAGTCTTCATAGGTGTCATGCTTGCCAAACCACTAAACCAGGTAATGTGTAATATTTAATGTTATTATAATTCAAAATTTGAATTTACCATGATTATCTTTCAGAAATAGAAGGTGTACCATATTTGTCAAAAATAGAATGTGCCAAAATTAGCAACCTTTTATAATATCTTTTCCTTTGGTTAGCTATTTAATGTGGTTTAATGTTTACCTAATCCCAACATTCATTATATCACCTAAAAGCACTCATTTAATAGATGTAGTATTTAGTTAGAATGGGCAATATGCCTTATAAATTACATTTCCCTGATCAATGTCATTTTTCAAAAAGGAACCTTGGATTAGCAACATTTTTCTCGTGCTAATGATCTTCTATATTTAAATTCCTTAAATTACTTAAGAGGAGGTATGCAATGGGAGTCCGGATCACTTGCCAACAAAATGCATTCTAACACCCTCCCAACATGATTGACACCACACATCTCATACATGGTGGGTCCCAATCTCATGTTGAGATGTGTGATGCCATACAATGTTGGAAGGGTGTTGGAAGTGTTTTGTTGGCAAGAGATCCCAATTCATGTACTTGTAATGATACCTGGATACCTGTAATATTGTTTGTCAAATATTAAAATTTTTAATACAACTTGTGGTCCAACTATATCCAATCGTATCCTTGTCATATCCAAGTAACATAGATGGTATGAAAAAATGTTTGTAAAACAAATGTTAGATGAGTCAATTTCTGTTTTTACTTGCACCATTGAGCCTTTGCATGTACTAGAAAAATTAATTTTAGGAAAACTGTTTGTGGGATTAATGTCTAGTTGTATGCACTTCTATTGTTTGTAATGATAAATGTCCCATTATCATGTTCTTTTTTTTTTTTCTAGGCTATTCTATTTCTATATTTTCTGTTGCTGATATATATTCTTTTCATTTTGTGTGTCAGGTAAAAGCAATGACAAGCGATGTTAGTATGATAATGAAATCATTGAAAATATCATCTATTGTGGAAGTAAAAGTATGCCCTATTAGCCATTTTTGTTTTTTATGATTATTATCCATATTTATTGTTTACGGAAATATAGTTTTGCTCATGATCATATTTGACATTTAGGATAACAAGGTCCGTAAACGTGGAGACTGGATGAATTGGATTCTGTCACGCCGTTCAATGAGTGCAACACAAACATGTTCTGTTGAAGACATGCTGGGTGCTATTAAGGATTTGCAGCTGACGGAGAAACCTGAAGCAGAATCTCAAGAAGTTGCGTCAAAGATTGGAAAGTGATCTAATACTTCTAACTAGCTGGTCAAAGAACTCTCATGCTCATCTACCAATAGAGGTTAGTGAACAAGAAGTCCCATTTATAGAAAGAGTAGAGAGCAAAGGAAAAATAATAGGGAGAAGCTAACTAGAGAAGGAAATTAAAAGGAACTAGGAATTGATTGCCGAAAGAAGGAAAGAAGAGACCCTTTGGTGGTGCTTTTTGAAGCAAAATTTCATGCTCGACTCAATTATATGTTGATTGATTCTTTATGTGCAAAAGGGAGCACATATTGATGGTGGAGGTTCCAAGTAAAAGCCTCTTGCTGTCATCTATTAACCCAAGGAAAGAATAGATTAACTTGATGGTGTTCATATGTGTATAGGGGTTTTTATCATCTTCTTTTTTCAACTCCTCTGTGGATATGCCTGTCTTATTTTACAGACATGGGGGCCAATTTTGAGAATTATATGGTCATTTGAGGAGTCTAATTAAAGATTCTTTGACTAGGAATACTAATTGTAGGGTTGTCTGAGTCTGTCCATGTTCTACCAGAACAAAAAAGAAAAAACAAAAAAAAAAAAGAAGTGTCTGTCCATGTAAAAAGTCTTTTTGTCCTTAACAATATTCGTTCCTTTAATACTATTTTGTAAGTCCATAAATGTGGGTTTTGTTGGATGTTTTTATATTTCTGCATGTTTCATTATGTGTTAGAATGTTAAATTTCGCGACCTTTGTTCTTAGAAACATTTGAATTGGAAAACTAGTAGGTAGTGGACAAACTTACCTCGTTTTGTTCTACCTGTCTGAAAAGGAAATTGTAAATTACAAATTCCCACCCTGTGCTTTAAGGATAGTGGCACTTAGACGCCCTAAGCTTTCATTTGTGACAAAGACACACTCCGAACTTTCACATATCCAGTATTTCAACCACAGCCTGTTAACGGGGTTGACTGTAAAGATTAAATTAGAAAAATGTCTATTTGAAGTTCTTTATTCTTTTGTATTTTTCTGGTTCTTTCCTCTTTTCCTGTGTTCGCAATTTTCTGTATTTTTGTTGTATTTCTTTAAATTTTTATTTTTTTGTAAATTTCAGTGTTTTCTGTAATTTTCTCTTTCTCTTCATATTTTGTTATGTTTCCTGTATCTTCTGTAATTTCCTATTTTTATTGTATTTTATTAATTTTATACAAATAATCAGCTAAATTGATGCAAGGACAATTTAGGGTTTAGAAATGTTTAAACATATACGTGACGACCACATGAGGATATTTTCTTTGATCTTTTCTTCGTGGCATCAAAGTGCCTGAATCCAAAAGTTCAGGGCGTATCTTTGTTGTAAATAAAACTTAGGGAGTTAATTATCATAAATTTTCCCAAAAAGACTACATTTAATCTTTGTTTATACATGTCCACGCTGAAACATCATTTCCCATAATGAATGGTTGATTGTGAATTTCAATCAAAAAGAGAGAATAGCTTATTAGGACAAAAAATCAGCCTAATGAGGTTGGGAATGTTGTTATCTTTATCTAGTTGACGGATGAATTATTTTAATATGGCATGAGATAAGGTTTCGGATTCTCGTGAAATCACTCTCTCCCTTTTATGTTGCCTTTCTAGATATGGACATGGAACCTTTCTTTAACGTTATTAGACTTTTTTTTTTTTTATACTTTGAAACAAAAATCTGATACTCCTTGAGCATTCAGCGTTATGAAGTTTCTAAGGGCCGGTTTGGGAGGAGGGCTGAGCAGAAAATTCAGCTAAGGCAGTTCAATTTACTTTGAAAATTTGGAGTGTTCCAAGTTGTTCAAAGAGAGTGAAGCTTCAATTGACCAAGAACCAATTTTGGGCTCACTGGATTTTTCACCAAACATGACATATAAGTAGACTTGGGGTATCATTTTTTGACGTGCTTGGCCCACAACTTATTTATGTATTATGTTTATACTTTATACACAGGGTTTGACCATCATGCTGGAAGGATGTGAAATGTAACCAATGAAGTGGTATCATAAAAAAATCAGGGGGGGGGGTTAATTTATCAAATTTTCATAAAAGCTCTTTCTAGCATCATAGATGGAATGAATTCATATTTGAACACATCCCTTTATTCCTAAATGCATTATTGTCAAATCGCATGCTTTCATGGAATTCATTCTCAACTCAACAGTAGTAGGGCCACACATGTACAGAGCAGAGAAGGTGCTTCAACGTCCCACAGAGCATAGTCCATTTCTGTTTGCTGGGAGTCCGGATCAGCTGGCCACATTCCCGAGATCCGGGCTCATTTGCTCGTGCCGTCCCATTTTCCGGCTGGGTCAACAGAGATTGTTGAGGGAATCCGTTTTGCTTTGGTACAGTGGGGCTGTGGGGGTGTTTGATGCAGTGCCCAGTTTTGCACACCACTGCAAAAGCTGCCCTAGCTCATTCTAGACCTTGTACTTGGTCTGCTATTCCTGATTTTCTACTTCTACTATTCAAAAGAAGTTATAATTACCGAGTTTGTTGAATGAATTTGGCTCCTGGCCTTAAAGAAAAAGGTTGGGTTGAGGTCAATTCTAGGAGCATAATTTTGGCTCATTCTTGTCACACTGAAAATTGGGCAAGAATGAGTCAAGATAATGTTTGGGATAGAAAATTGCTGTATTTCCATCTAGGAATAGGCCAAGAGTTTGTTTGCTTCGTAGAAGAAACACAAGGGCATGGGATTTATATTTTTGAGATTCCTATTGTTGGAAAATAGTAAAGAAAGTAGAATGAAACTTATGGTAATCATTTTTCAAACCGAAAACTTGTAAAAGTATAGTGTTACTGAACTGCGAATTTGAGAATTTGTAGAGAGGAGGGTTGAATTTGCATTTGCCCCCTACGGTGTAGCTAGGTGATTGCAAATCGGTCGTCAAGATAAAACAGTCCACAGGTCACTGGTAGGTGTGCACTTGCTTACCAAGCCTCCATGAACAATAGAAAATGATGCTTAGATTGACAGATCCGGTTATAAAGTTTTCTGAGTCACCCGAATGGACACAATAGTGTCCAAACAAATGTCTCTTTAGACTGATCCGGTGTAGCTCGCACGTGTGAAAGAACTCTTAACCCCCCTTCACATGCATGGGAATATCTATAATACTTTCCTTTTATGGGTTCCTATCCATTGAAAAAGTAAAACTATAGATATACTCCACCTCTACTCATTTCCCAAACAATGTGGGACAAGGGGTTTTTCCATGCATTCAAGACAGAAGAGGAAAAGACAAAACTCAAAATACAAGGGAGGGATGAGAGATTCTTGAAATTTTGAATCTCCCTCCAACACTATGCTAATAAAAACAAAGCATAAACATCAGATTTCCATTTTCCTTGCAACTATCAATGGTTACATTCCCGAGGAGCATGAAAAATGTTCAGAAGTGTTTTGGAGTTTGGATGTATGAGCCTCTAGTCCAGGGTGGCTCTCTCTCTCTCTCTCATATTATTTCTTCTGTTTTCTAATGTGCTAATGCACAAGCTGAAGCAGTAAATAACATGGTGTTAAAGATCTTATCAACAATTTCTGTTGTCTAAAATTAATAATTTTCATTTCCTCCTTGTTCTAATATAAAAAAGATATCAATTGAATAAATGGATCCCTGAATTTGAAGAAATTAATCGTAGTTTTGAAGAAATACTAAGTGCCTGCTTGGGCGGGTTGAAGTTGAACTGAACGTTCAGCTAAGCTGATTCAATCATTTAACTTCTTTGTGGCACTCTGGATAAGCTATCTAAAGACGCTGATGGGCGATGGTCTGAAATGGATAGACTAGAAATCTCCCTCAGTGGAGGATTGCAGGTGTTTAATCCCGTCCTTTGCTCAGTGCTCCTTACACACCAATAGATTTTCAAACGAAGTATCACATAGCTTAGCGCCGTTTGCTTGCACAATTCAGAGCATCTACACTTGGTCTTCTGAATCAGCCTGATTTTGTACATGGGTCTTTTGTAAAAGACCTCCCAACTTAATAGATGCTTTGTTTTACTTTAATAAAACAAAAGGATAGCCTAGAAAGAGTGTCAGTCTCTAGATTTTTCATCAAATAATCTGAAGGGTGTCCATATAGGGTTCATCTTGCAAATCCAAAAGCCGCGCTCTGAAGATCACCTTGAAGCCAAATACGAGATCAGCCCAGACAAATACAGATTAGGTGAAGAAGGATGACAGCTTCCCAAGCCTTTTGCAAGTTAGATTATCAAGGGAAGGGTCGTATTCAACAAGAAAAAAAAATCAGATTCTTAGGGGGTATTCTTCAAAGTGAATTGTTTTTCTTGTTGTCGTTTTCAAAAACAAATCAAGATCATCTTATTTGAAAACAGATTGTTTCTTAAAACGAAAACATAAAAAACATGTTTTTGGTTGTGGGTTGAAGTGGCAATTGGACGGGTTTGGTTTGTGTTGAGTTTCAACCCAACCCATCTAACCTGCCAACCATGGTTCAAAGTATCGATACGATACGCCCCATATCGGGCGTATCGTATCGTATCTTTTGAAAAAGATACGGTCCGAAAAGATAGGCGTTTTGGACCCCCAATTTTTTTTAATAATAAAAAGCATGCTAATAAAGCTTCCCAAAAAACCAAAATTTGAAAAAAAAAATTAAAACAAAAAAAGAGTTTCGGCCATTTCTAAGTACCGATACGATACAACTGAAACTCGTATCATATCAATACTTTTAACCTTGCCGCCAACCCATTAATGACCCAATTAGATAGAATTGAATGGGTTGGGTTCAGAACCCAACCCAACCCATTTAGATAAAATAATGAAAATTACACAAAAATAATAGAAACTACAAGAAATAAAGTAGAAATTAAACAAAAAACACAAAAATGCATAAAATTAATAGAAATTACATAAAATTTTGAAAAATCAGAGAATTACAAAAAAAAAAACTGAAATTGCATAATTATGTAATAAAATTATAGAAAAACATAGAAAATGAAGAAAAATAACAGAAAATACAAAAAACAAAGAAAACTAGAAATTGCAGAAAAGAAGAACAGAAATTCGAGAATGATATAAAGAATCATAGAAAAACATAGAGAGTGAAGAAATATAATAGAAATTATAGACAATATAAATAGCTATTTGAAAAATTATAAAAATTTGTAGAAAAACCACCGTTAGGCAAAATGCCTCTCATCATATATAAGGATACTTGTCATTTAGATATCTAGCAAATAATCACAGTAGCCCCATTGCGCACACACCTTAATACTATTAACCTCCGATTTTAGAGTTGTAGAGGAGAAGACTTCCCACCCGTAGAGGAATGTTTTGGCCAATGTTTGAATAAAATGCATTAGGGTAAAATACTTATACCTCCCCTAACGTTTTTGATAAATACTTTCAAATCTCCCTTGACCTTTAAATATTGCAAAAACCTCCCCTAACCTTTAGTGTAAAATATGCTTATTGATCCCTTCCATTAATTGCAAGTTAGAAACTTAACAAAAATATGAATCTATTGCTCTAATTATTTTTAAAATACTCAAATTACTCATGAATCATGCCTTTTGCTTTTTTGACCAAAATACCCTTATATTGGTTTAGGATAGTTTTCTTTGTTGTTTGCACGTAGGGTATTTTGCATAATCTTTGAGAAGAGTGAGTTGGGCGAAACTTGGAGAATAGGAAGTAAGTGGGAATGATTAATAATCATACACGGGTAATTTTAGTATTAAAAATTTTAAGTTTTCATATAGACAAGAAAGGGTAATTTGGGAAATTTTTACTCCATCCACTATAATTAATAAAATGGGTCAATATGCATATTTTACACAAAAGGTGAGGGGAGGTTTAAGTACTTATCATAAACGTCAGGGAGGTATAAGTATTTTACCCAATGCATTATTTGAATTCCTCCATTTCTATTACAATACTTTTTTCTAGTTAAATTGAACCAAATGGCAGTATTCATTTCTTCCACACTATTTCATTCTCTTCAATTTCTAGTCAGAATTAAATTCTGTTTCTAACTAGAAATGGCAGGACATGGGAGAATGTGGTAAGAAAGCCAAACGTGACATAGCCCAACCCAAGTTGTTAAATCCCCAAACACTAACCCTAACATAACCTAAAAACTTTGTGGTGGGGATCATATTTCCCATCATCGATCCCAATTTTGAAATAAATCCCCATCACTGATCCTAATAAATTGTCCTCCATTTGGGACCATATTTCCGAATCCCAGAAATTTTTTAATTAACAATATTTTCTGAAACATAAATTTATTTAAAATAAAGGATATTTTAAAATATAAATAATATTTTAAATATATTTTGATATATACAATAATGTATATATATATATATATATATATATATATATATATATATAATCGGGGTTGGGGCATGACATGGACTTCAGTCCCCACCGATAGAGTGGGGGAAAATTGCCATCCCTAGATCCAATCTAAAACAAAATTTGATGCACTCGGGTTGGGCTCGACCCAGGGTTGGGCTCAGGTTGGTCAATCAACCCCTATTAGGTTGGGTACCCAATGGAGATAGGGAAAATTGTCATCCCTAGACCCAACCTAAACCGAAATTTGATGCACTCAGGTTGGGCTCGAGCTTAGGTAAGGCTCAGGTTGGTCAATCAACCCACATAAAATTCTAATATAAATGTATGTATATATGTATATGCATATATTTATGGTTTATCAAATGAACCTGCAGATATGTGTTTGTATATGCATATATGTATGTACCAAGGTTCAAAGTATCGATATGTATTAGGTTGTATCGGTTGATACGTCTTGTATTGAGGGCTTCCTAATACGTCCCTACAGGGGGTGTTACAGGGGGTGTTTCAGGGTTTTGATCAGTTCAGAGGGTGGACGGGCCTTAAACCGGCCCCTCTGAACCAGATTTGAAAAAACTAAAAAAAATAAAAAAAAACTATCGATACCGCTTGATACGCCGATAGTGGCATATCAGGCATATCAGTATTTTGAACCTTGGTATGTACATAGAAGGACAAGGCTCAAGTTAGGATATGGTAGGGTCGAGCTATTTAAGGGCTAGGCTGGGTTAAAAAATAAAAAGCCAAACTTTTGGACCTAGGCTCAACCCAAGGCCCTAATCCAAGACTAGCCTGTGTAAAATTGTGGGTTGGGTAAGCCCATGCTTAGATTGGGCACACCCAAGTTGCATCTCTACTTTCATGTACTTTATACTTTTTGAAATGTGTGTACTAACCGCATGTGTGATATTTATGCATTCCACCACATGGCAACATATATGGATGCCATGTGGAAGTATAGGTACATCATTGTATTCAATGGCATATGTGTGCCACATTGCAACACATATGGATGTTATTTGACATTTGAACATATTCAATGATATATGTGTGTGTAACATGACAACATTTATGCATTTGAATGTAAATTGTATTCAATGACACGTATATGCCACATGGTGGCATATGTGGATATCACATGGCATATACATGTGTATAACATCTTGTTGTATGACTTGTATCCAAACATCATTATTTGCTTTTACTCAATGTTCAGAGAACCGGACCGGGCATAGAACCAGAGAAGGGAGAGATTCATGGGTCAAAGGTTCGACGGAGGTTGAACCATGATGATGTGGCATGTACATATATATACTATGGGTCATATAAATGCTATATATAATATATGTTACAACTTTTAATGTATTTAAATATGGTGGATGGATGGTAAGCTTCTTAATTTTTAAAACAAATGACTAGGGTTCAAGCCTTTTAACTTACATTTTCTTTAAAATATGTGCATAATAAATAGTCATTAATTAGCATAAGTAAAAATGTGGATTAGTGGTAGTTAAGTAATCTTTGAAAATAAGAGGTATTGAGTTCAGATCTTCTTAACAACATTTTAAATTTTCACTTATGTATAGACCCAAGCGATTTCATCAAATTGGGACCGATTTGCTGATTTTCTGGTTCAACCAGTCAGTCAACCAGTTTTTAGTGGGTTTTGAGCAAGTCTGGTTATTAGAGTATGACCAAACTAGCTAGGGCCCTGGGTCACGGTTCAACCAGCTGGTCCGGTCCAGTTTTCAATAGTAAAAAAGTAGATGTATTACACATACTTTGTATTTTCCTATATGCACAACACCTTGTATCCAAATGTCATTATTTATTTTTAATTTAAAAAGTATATTTTTGAAAAATTGTCACTCAAATGGTTTTTGAAGTAAAAGTAATAAATTTGAAGTATTACATGTACACGAAGTATTGCCAAATAGGGCCTAAGATTTGAGGCAAAAAAAAACATTTTTATCAAAAATAGTGGGCTGAGGCACCTTGGGAACATATAATTCTTGTAAGGTTATCCAAAAAAAAAAAAAAAGAGATCACCCTAATAGACATCCAAGCTCAAAGTTATGACCTTCAGAAGTTTGAGCTTATGTTTAAAAAGTTGAAAAAAATAGCTGATTTTTTAAAATCAAAGCTAGTTCATTGGTTTTTCGATCCAAACAATTAGATTGATTTTTTGTGACTTATAATTTGGGGTGTGAACAAAATGGCTAGGGTCCCAATCATGGTTCAACTAGCTTGATTGACAAGTCTAGTTCAATCTTCTAAATAGTGACTAGCAGATTGACATCCCTAATGCAATCATGATCTTCTATCTAAATTATAAATGTTGAATGATACACTAAAGGGCTTGTACAATACTTTTGCTTCTACTGTGATTAGCCCAATGATTAAGGTATCGGTACAATATGCCTGATACGGGGTGTGTAGTATCAATATCGGAACACCCGTGTTATGAGTCGTAGCTTGTAATCCTATTCTTAATAGTCGACTATTAATGACATATATCCTTAGTAGTTGACTACTATGAGCATATTGTCCTTAGTAGTCAAGTACTATCAATATACTATTCTTAGTAGCCAATTACTATCAACATATTGTTATGAGTAGTTGACTACTATTAGCATACTGTTCTTAGTTGTCAACTACTATCATTATACTGTTCTTAGTAATCGACTACTTGGCGAAGAGATTTCCTAGTAGTCGACTACTGGGGCACTTGTAATGTTTATCTCTTGTAACTTTGTTGCCCTAATATAAATAGCACTTTAAGGGGTTGGAAGAAGTGAGTCTCCCTATTCTCTGACATTGTTGTTGTTGTTTTTGTTGTTGTTGTCCTTCAAAATCGGAATACAAATATAGTATTAGAGTGATAATTTTCTCTTCTTCTACTCATCTACTCTCCTCTCCATCTTTTCACTTTTCTCAAACCTTTTTATTAGAACAACAAGAGGGAGTGCTACTACTAGTTGTGGTGAACAAAAGTAGTTTCTAGGGTTCCTTCCTTAGAAAAGGCTCTAAGGAGGCCAAGAATAGCAGTTGGTATGCCCAAGTGGGGCAAGAAATCGTGGAGTAGTCATTTGGACTGCTAGAAAGACCTAGTTAGCAAGTCTAGCTACTAGATTTTAAGGAGAATCAGTCCAGGAGATTATTGTTCTAACCACTTGACTGTAAGTAACATCAGTCTAGGAGGTTTGTGTATTCCCTAGCTCAATTTTTTGAAGTTTTAGTAAAGAGAAGGATTATTGATTTGTTCTTTTTTAAGTAAGCAGTCTTATGTGAGTTCAATATGTTTTCTAACACAATTGAAGTCTCTTTTGGAGGTTCCAAGACTGTAAACAATGTTATTCATCTAGGGAATCTCATGGTATAGATTACCAATATAAAATTGGATGAATACAACTACAAGGAATGGGTCATTTCAACAAGATGGTACCTAGTGAGCCATAGACTGCAAGGTTACATTAATGGGAAACCTAAGGAACCTAAGGAAGATGACCTTAGTTATGGAAATTGGTGTAGGGAAAATGCAACTGCGTTGTCATGGTTATTAACCACTATGACCCCCAAAATTTCAAGGACTATTCAGCACTATACCACAACCCATAAAATTTGGGAGAAACTACATAACACCTATGGTCAAAAGAAAATCATTACAAGAATTTACACGCTAAATCAAAACACTTTTTGTTTGACCTAAGGAAATATGACTGTTGCAACCTATTTTGCTACTCTTGAATGTTTATGGGAGGAACATAATCATCATTTAGTTCTTGAGTGGGATAGCAATGATGACAAAGAGGGGCATGGCAAACAAATTGAAAAATGGAGGATTTTCAAGTTTCTTGCTAGGTTAGATCACTCATATGAGAGCATCAGAGCACAAATATTAAGGAGAGATGAACATCCAGATCTGCATTATGTGTTTTATCTGATCAGAAATGAAGAGATGATGAGGAAGGAAATGGGAATTGGTGTTCATTTTCAACCTAGTGAACAGTCAGACAACATTAAGGGTGAAAAAGAAGAATTTGAAGTACTCTCATTGTGGAAGAGAAAGGCATACAAAAAAACACTTGCTAGATTCTCCATCCACACTTGAAACCAGCAACATTGAGGAAGGATAAGAAGTCAAACAGGAATCCTAACTATAGTTCAGGTTATGTTGCCAATTCGAATGTTGCAAATGATGTTTCTAAGGGTTACAATGGTAACAATATTAGCTCTTTCAATATAGGATAGACTTCTAATTCACCAAACAACTTCCTAAAATTTATATCCCAAGAGGTAAATATCCTCAACCGAGCTATTGCTCAGTTAATAGCTTGGTTGAAACAAACCTCCATTGCTTCATCATCATTTGCAAAAGTGTATATAACATCGGTCGTTAGTGCTATTCAATCATCTTCATCAAACATTTGGGCTATTGGTTTAGGAGTGATAAACTCATCCTCATTATTTACTATTTACCGTCTCTCATCTGGGCATGATAAAGTAAAAATTTCTGATGGTTCTCGTTCCAAAGCCTTTGGAAATGGAGTCATTCAACTAGGAAAAGGAATTTTCCTCAAATCAGCCTTACATCTTCCAAACTTCACCATTAATTTACTCTTTGTCTAAAAAGTTACTAAAACCCTAGATTGTGTTGTAACCTTCTTTCCCACTCATTATGTTTTCCAGGACCCGATAACGAAGCAAATGATCGGGAGTGGTTGTGAAGTCGGTGGCCTCTACTACCTTGATGATAACATATGTTTTGCTCTGAAGGCCTCAATTAATTGGAGAAGTAACAAAGAGCCAAGCACAATTCTTTTTCACTATTGAAAGTTTTGTTGCCAAAATTATTTGTGTCTGTTGAAAGTCTTTTTTGTGATGTGTGCCAGTTGGCAAAACATTTTAAGGTAAACTATCCAAGTTTTATTAGCAATGTCATTATGTTCTTTGATTTAGTTTTATTGATCATTTCTCAAGGTGTACATGGGTTTACCTTATTAAAGAGCGTGAGGAAGTTCCCAAAATTATTATGTTTTTTGCAAGATGATTGAAGCCTAGTTTGAAAAGAAAGTTAAACAATTCAAATCAGACAATGCAACTGAATATTTTAAAAATACATTGAATTTATTTTTTGAAGATGAAAGAACTTTACATCAGTTCTCTTGCAGTTACACCCCACAACAAAATGGGGTTACAGAGAGGAAAGTAGACAACTTATGGATATAGTTTGTGCTTTCTTGTTCTAGCATAAGGTTCCCAAGAAGTATTGGTCTCATGCATTGCGTACTACATCATATTTGATCAATAGGAGGCCATCCAAGATACTTGGGATGAGGACTCCCTTCTCTATTCTTTGTCCTAATAACCCTGTGTTTTGTTTACCACCAAAAATCTTTGGTTGTGCCTACTATATTCATGTTAAGGATCCAAAAAGAACTAAATTGGATCCGAAGGCAATTAAGGGTGTCTGATGAGAATGGAAAATATCATATTTTTATCCCTTAATGCTTAGTCTTTTATAAATATTTAGTGCCTAAATGGACTCATTATTCTTATGTTTTGATTTAGGGCACTAATGGAGGCGTTAAGTGAAAAACAAAGCTAATCGGGTAATTTTGGACAATTTTGGCACCGTGTCGTAATTTGGGTATAACTCTCTCATCCAAACTCTGATTGAGATGATTCAAGATGTGTTGGAACTATAAGGAAAAGATATATAACTTTCATGTTTTGAGTTTTGATAGGTACTAACTGAATAGAGGTCAAAATTGGGCCCGAAGTAGTTGCAACCGCACTACTAATGTGCTGGAAACGTTCCTTAGCCTTCAAGTTTTCATATGCAAAATCACCACTCCCACTTACATGAGAACTTTGTTTTATCTTATTTTTGAATTTTTTTCTTGATAAGTCAGATTTGGAGATTGTTATTAGAGAAATTTTAGGAGATTTTGTAGGCTTCTCTTGGGGGAAGTAGAGAGAAAGAAAAGAAGAGGAAAAACAAGAAAGAAAACAATCAGACCTAGGTTGCTGCCCCTCTCTTCTTCCTCTCCAATTCTTTCTTGAATTTTCACCATGACCATGCGAGGCTAAATTTTGATACTGGGTCAAAGGAAACAAAAGCCTCATAATCTTCAAAACTGTGAGATGTAATTTGATTTTTATTGTTTGATTTATGATTTGAATATCAGATGTTCTTCTATGTTCATGTTTATGATTATTTCGTCTGATTGCTTGGAAGCCTACTAGTTTATTATTCGTTGCAATCTACTGCTAGGTTAGATATCAGATCCGTAATTGTTTGATCCCTATAATCTGCTAAGCAACTAGGGTTTAATGATTTGTCGCGTCAGAAATTGTTAGATCTTTGGAAGAACACTCGACTGATTTAAATGCAACCGCTTGTGCTTGTGTTGTTTAGCTTCATCGATCTCTAATGCTTAAGGCTACTGCTGGATTAAATCTTTAACGCTTGTTTAGGGATTGTTCAGTAGTAAGGGTTAAGAGGGTCACTTGTTTTCTGATTAACTGTGATTAGGGAGATACAGGAAAATAATTCCTACGATGAATATTCAAAGTCTAAATTGATATATCTTTGCATCGATGAGCAATAGTGAAATTCTGATGGTGGATGTTGACTTAGACCAAGACTCGTTCTTTTGATTAATTTCAGTACCTTGATTTGCATTACTTTTCATTTGGTTTTCTTTCTTTTTAATTCTGGTTTTCATTACATACAAACCCCCCCTCCATCTTTGTTCATGCAACACAAAATCTAGGATAGATACTCTCTGTGGGAATGATCCTTACTCGCACTACTGCATTTGTTTTAGGAGTATAAGTTTTATTTTTGGGTGCCTACGATAGCATGCCGGTGTCTTTCTAGGTTATTCACCCACACAAAAGGGACTCAAGTGTTTTGATCCACACATAGGAAGGAAATTTTTCACCAAAGATGTTACATTTTTGGAGTCACATTCTTTCTCTAAACCTTCCCAAAATCCTCTTCAGGGGGAGAATTATGGGGTGGAAGAGAATTCCTCTAAAGTTATTCCATTTGTCTTTGCTCTTACTCCATCTTCTTCTCTTCCATCCTCTCCTCCTGCCCCTCAGTGTTTTGATGATCCTTGGCCTACAACTCTAGTTACTGGTGCACATGAAGCGACAATTCCTAAAGCTCATACTTCACAAGATGATGAGGCTTCTTCTACTATAGAAGTTGAAAATATTATCTAAAAGGAGATGAGTGTGTGTTTGAGGAAGAGGAAGAGAGACCTATCAATTGATGACCACAACTAGTTAAATGCCTTCGAAGCCGATCAAGGTACTATCCCTATCTCTTCTATCTCTAATTTAAATTTTCCCATTGCTTTGTAGAAATATACTCGGTCTTGAACCCTTCACCCTATAAATAGGTTTATCTCTTATTCCCATTTATATCCAATATATTATTCTTTTGTTTTTTCCTTATCTTCTACATCCACTCCTTCTACATGCTCTAAGGTTGTTGTTGATCCTAAATGGAAGGAATCAATGAATGAAGAAATGAGAACTTTACTAAAGGCTGGTATTTGGCAAGTGGTGTATACTATGAAACACAAGGCTGATGGATCAATAGAAAGATATAAAGCAAGGTTAGTGACAAAAGGGTTCACATAGAAAGAGGGAAAATGGTATACAAATACCTTTGCCCTAGTTGCCAAGTTGAACTCTGTACAAGTGTTATTGCCCCTAGTAGTTAATTACAGTTAGATGTTAGAAATGCTTTCTTTAATGGGTACCTTCAAGAAGAAGTCTACATGGATCCTCCATCAAGCTATAACATGAGAGGAAAGGTATGTAGGCTAAAGAGGGCTTTGTATGGACTCAAACAATCACCTAGAGCATGGTTTGAGAGATTCTGTAAAGCAATGAAGATTGTGGGTTATCATCAAAGCATCGTTGATCATACACTATTCTAGAGAAAAAAAATTGAGAGAATCTATCAGCATTGATTGTATAAGTGGATGACATGGTGGTGATAGGAAATGATTCAGAGGAGATCAAAAGACTCAAGAAGTTTTTGGCCTCAAAGTTTGAGATAAAGGACTTGGAACCTCTATGGTACTTCCTAGGAATAAAGGTGGCCATGCCTAGGAAAGGAATTTATATTCGCTAGAGGAAGTATGCCTTGGACCTCCTAAAGGAGATAGGAAAATTAGGAAGTAAGCCTACAGAGACTCCCATAGAGCAAAACCATGGATTACAAGAGACAGATGTCAACAAAGAAAGATACCAACAACTCGTGGGTAAGCTTCTCTATCTATCTCTCGCCAAACTTGATATTGCTTATGCTATCCATGTTGTAAACTAGTTTATGCATGCTCATCGTGTTTTACATATAAAGGTATGTAGAAGCTTATACAAATGTTGATTGGGTTGGATCAACTGGAGATAAGAGGTCTACAATTGGATATTGCACATTTGTAGGTAGAAATCTGGTGACTTGTAGAAGTATGAAACAAACTATAGTGGCTTAGTCAAGTTTTGACGTTGAATACCGGGCCATAGCACATAGAGTTGTAGAACTTCTTTGGATTATGATACTCCTAAAGGAATTAGGAATCATTATGTTTGAACCTCTGAATTTTTATTGTGATAACCAAGTGTCAACACCTGATTTTGCTCGATCCCTTCTATAACCCATTTCCCTAATCCCAAATGCCCAATCAAACCACACTGACCTCTTTAGAACATGCTAAAACCCCAAGAAACCAAATTTCAACACAAATAACCTCAAATCTACCATTAAATATACATGATTCCCTTTTAATAGTCTTGATTGTGCCACATCCCCAAACTTGATCCCCGATCAAACTCCATCACGTGAGAAAATCTTTAAACAACCAACCAAACAAAATTTTAGCCTTAACCTGTGATTTATATGTACCTAACACAATCAAATCCTCCCAGCAGCCTCATACTCCCAATTCATGCTTAACTACCAAATTTCATCACAAAATTCCCTCATTTGACTCGTCATCAAGCCTTGATTTCATTTTGACAAATATCGTCAATCTAAACTTTTCAGCCATAGATCTCCATCATCCAAGCCTTATTTAGCCAATTGGACCCCATTGCCATGTTCAATGACCTAAAAACCCCAACACGTTGGATTTCATGACTAAATTCATCTGTTTGACCATTAAACTAGGAAGATGTCATTTCGGCACGCCAGATTAAATTGCCACATCAACTAGTCCAACCTAAGACCTCAAGAGGGTAGGGGCTGATATCAACACCTTACTTGGCCCATTATAACACGTGGACCAATGAATTTGAGCCAAATCTATATTACTTTAATAAGCACCAATGGCCTCAAGAATATTTCTGGAATTTTCTAAGGACAAAATTTACCCCTCTATATTTAAATTTATTGATAAATGAGGGCAAATAGGGTAATCGGTTCTTGATATTAAATGAGTTGAAAAGAGGCAATTTAAAGATATTCAATGCATTCAATTCTCTCTCATTAAATCCAACATTTAAGTTATTAACTTGCATTCATGTTCATTGAATCATATATTTAAGCCATTTTTGTTTCTTCTCATCATTAATTAAGTTCTATTAATTAAATCCAGACTTAATAAATTAATAATTCCAATAACATAAAAGCTCATACTTTTACAATCTACCTAGCAAAAATAGTGTTTTCATCTAGGTGGTGGTAAGAAATTAAATCATTTTGGGTCAAATGAGTTAATCCATGTTGCCATGATTAACTAATAAAATTAAAAAATAGATAAAATAAAAAAAATAGTAATTAAAAAAAAATGGGAACATTTCTAACATACATATTAAACAATAATAAGTATGACAAATAAGAAGTGTTTTTATTAATTATGGAAATGGAATGTAAAATTTAAAACCAATTGGAAACAAAAAATATTTTCCTATTCTCTTTTATTAAATCCTATATTTAAAATATATTTTTCACATCATTAAATTATTGTAATTAAATCCATAATATTAATTTTAATAGTATAAAATAAATATTTTGAAAAATAATTTGAAAACAAAACAATTTTCTTCCCTTCTGGTGGTGGGTAAGCAATTCGACCATTTGGGATTAAATGGATTAATAAATAATTTCATAATTAAATAATAAAAAATCAAAATAAATAACTATGGAATGCCAAATTCAAAATCTACCTACAAATGAAATGATGTCATAGTCAAATAATAAAATTTTTAATAATAGAAAATACAAAGAAATCACAAAAATAAAAATAAGATAGAGAAAATTTTGGGCACATATCTAATGTTATTTATTTATAAAAAATAAAATATTGGGTACATCTCTAATATTGTGCATTCATTATATTGAAAAATAAATAAATTTAATACGTAAGAAAATTTTATCAATGATGGAAATGTAATACAAAATTTAATGTCAACCTAGAAATCAAAGAATTTTTATTTTTAGATGGTGGGTTAGTGGTTTGAGTCAAATGATATCATAGACTAACAAAAATTAAGTGTGATAAGTAAAAAATATTTTATATAATGTAAATAAAATATATAATTTAAAGGGAAAATTATAGCCGAAGTCATTTGTGCATTTAAAATTAGGTTGCTGGTTGGTCTAGAAACCAACAAAATGCTGACAATCGGCTATACATTTCAAATTATAAAAACCCATGCCATGTCATTAGACGCTTATGTGGTTGTTGCCAATGTTGGACATAGCAAAAACCCCATACTGAAAATAGGTCCTCAGTTTCTCTCCCACTCCCACTCCCTCTATCTCTTGATCTCCCTTCCTTCTCAATCACTCTCATAGTCATATCTCGATCTCTTGCTTTCTCTGTCTATCTATCTCTCCCACTCCCTCAGCTTCGATCTGTAGCCAAATCAAAACCTCTCTCTCTCTCTCTCTCTCTATTGTTCTCCCTTTGTCTTTCTCATTCTTCTCCCTCACTTTCCCCCTCTCGGTTAATATCTCATTTTCCCTCAATCTCTATCATTCTCCAATTGGTGTAAATTTCATAGCCAAGAGCTTCTTGTGAATTTTCATCAAATTGGTGTAATAATTTTTTAACCATACCAAGTTGATCTCATGTTCTTTTATACAATCTGGTTAATACCATATAAGTGTGTAAGAAAAAAACTAGAGAGGGAGCGGGAGAGAAACTGAGGGAAAACGATAGAAATTAAGGGAGAATGAGAGATTGACCGATAAATAGAATGAGAGAGATTGAGGGAGAACGATAGGTAGAGAGAGAGAATGAGAGAAATTGATATAAAGAACGTAAGTACAAAAACCAAAAACCATTTTTATTTATTTTCAAATCACATAGTGGTTGAGCAGATAAAGATGACTATGAATGAGAAAGTGTGAGGGAGATTGAGAGAGAGAGGACTACAAACCCTTTTTTTCAATGACCCAATATTAAAGGGCAATTTCAATATAAGCTTTTTGTTGTGTCCAACATGGCTTAAGAGTCTCATGTTGGCAACAACCACATAAGCCTCCGATGACATGGTGAGGGTTTTTATAATTTGAAATGCAGAGTCAGTTGTCAAAGTTTTGTTGGTTTATAGACCAACTTGTAGCATAATTTTAAATGTACAGCCAGCTCCAACTATAATTTTTCCTAATTTAAAATTAATCCAAAAGCAAAGCTATTTTCTTATTTGGATGGTGGGTCAGCGATCCAACTTTTCAAAGAAACCCATGATGTCATAATTGAATAATAAATATTTAAGTTTATTTTTAATCATATTATTACTTTTGTTAATTTTCAATTTCTATCTTAACTATGATATATCTAAAATTCAAGTAATTAATATGAAGAAAAATTTCTTACGTGCAACGCATGTGCTTAATTACTAGTAGGCTTAAAAAGCCCAAAACACCAAAGATACACCCACTTAAAACTAAGAAAAGACAAAACCACATATGCACAGAAATCAAATTTATGTTTTTTGCCACTGTCAGGCCTAAATATAGGACTACAACATCTAGCACGCCCCCAAGCTCTCATTGGACACACAAAGCTCAAAGAAAACCACCCAAACTTTAGGAAAAATGTTGCACAAAAAAGGAAGAGTTAATTGAAGGCCCTTTCCTCTCAAAAACTTTGCCTATTTTGGTGAAAGAACTATGTTGAATCCCATGCACTATAATTAGACGAGTTTCAAACCCATTTCTCTCCCTTTTCCTCTATAAATAGAGGTCTAGCTTGAGCTTGAAAAGGAGAGTGGAGAAAGGGCTTTTCCCAGCCTCTGTAATGTTTCCATTTTACTTGAAATCACAACACCTTTAAAGCTCAAGCCTCAAATCTGCCTCCCTTGTTTTCAGATTGAAGATTTGAAACCTGAAAACCCCAACTCAATAGCCCATCCAAGCTTCATTTGAACATTTTCTAGCTACTAGAAAAACTCTTCTCAAGGTTGCACACGAGAGGCAAGTCTCTCATTCTATCATTTTTTTAAGCTTGAATTCACAATCTATGTTTTTCAGTTTAGTTTCAGGTGTTTGAAATCCTAAAATCATAGGAGACTTCCATTTCTGGTTTCCTCTAGATTGAGAAAAAGAGATAGGGGTGTAAGGGTCTTAGGGAAATCAGTACCTAAGACTCGATAACATCATGCCAAAACAATTCTAGGTGAAGTGGAGAACATTTTCGCTAGATTTTAGGAGCTCTGAGCTATCCTGTTCATTGGTTTTTTGTTAGAATTTGAGCTCGAATTGTTCTCGTATGGGGTTTCTACAACAGCTTGGAGAGAGGGGGATCCTAACACCTTTCATCTCCCAATCTTTGGGATCCAAAGTCTTTTGGTTCAATGCCTTCCTTGGTCAAGGATGGGGTCGTTATCAAAGCAATAAAATCAATTTTTCTATGTTGAAGACGAGGGTCCATTTCCTCTAAAAAAATGGGTGACGATTCCATTTCTTTGAGCCAGCCATGAGTTTCCCAAAACTCACACCGAGTTGCAATAAACATTGCAAATAATCATATCCAACATCATAAGACCAAACACATTGAGATTGATAGGCACTTTTTAAAAGAAAGGATAATGTCAGGACTCAGGAGAACTATGCATTCCTTATATGCCTTCTTCAAGACAAGTTGTTGATATCTTCACAAAGAGTCTTGCTAGAACCAGATTTAGAGTGTTGACTTGCAAGCTAGGCATGAAATATATCTATGTTCAGCTTATGGGGGAGTGTTGTGAGACATAGCTTGTAACCTTATTCTTAGTAGTCGACTATTAATAGCATATTGTCCTTAGTAGTCGACTACTTTGAACATACTGTCCTTACTAGTCGACCACTATCAGCATACTGTTGTTAGTAGTTGAATACTTGGCAAAGAGATTTCCTAGTAGTCAACTACTAAGGCACTTGTAATGTTTATCTCTTATAACTTTATTGCCCCAATATAAATAGCAATTTAAAGGGTTAAAAGAAGTGAGTCGCCTTATTCTCTAACACTCTTCTCTTTATCAAAAGTAGAATGCAAACCCGGATACGGGATATGTTGTGATTGAAAGTGTATCTTTCCAGTCATGCGTATCGACCTGATACGCCATTGTATCGGTGCGTATCGTATAAGTATTGAACGATACGGTCCAATACTCAATGATACAAAGGCATATCGAGGGTGTATCAAACAATACAACAAAAAATTTGAGACTAGTATAATTCAAACCCAATGCACGAACGCCCTTTTAAATGCATCATTAATCACTAAACCAACACTCATTTTATGATCATAAATGCAATATATTGACTTTCATTCAATTTCATGTCTACAACCAATTCAAATAAATAACATATATTATATTCAAGCACCCTAACTATAAATTAAAAAATAATATTTAATATTAGTGCTCATTCAAGCACCATGGTGAGCTTTTGCAAATAGATCTTGGAAGACCAAAGAGTGTTTGGTTCAAGACCAAAGAGTGTTTGCAAATATTTTTCATAGACCAAAAGTTTGTGTGTGGGCCAACAAACTTTTCATTTAACACATGTAGGACCCAAATGCTTGTCTTCATATGCATTTCGTAGTTGCAGGCCCCACATGCAAGCACTATAAATGGGTCTCACATGCAAGTCCACCTATGCATATCCTTCACTATGGAGTACAAATATTTTCAAACTAAACCCCACACACGTCAACATATGCATAATATGTAAAGTGGGCTCCACATAACATTGGTGGACATGTATGTGGGGCCCACATACATTTTCCAAGGTAGGCCCTACATACCATTGTTCGACATGTATGTGGGGTCCATGTGTAGACATGTATGTGGGGCCCACATACATTTCCAAGGTGGACCCACTTACCTTTTGTGGGTCCCACTTACGCATTCAAATAGTTTTTTGTCGAAAGATAACTCATTTTTTCCCAAGCGTGTGCGTCGTGCCACACGTTCAAAGAAGACGTAGGGCACTAAAAGATTGCAAAAGCTTCCTTAAAAGGCTCGAATTTGGGTTGCTCGCATCTTTTATAGGTTGGAGCTTTTTCCTAATAGATCTCTCCATTGCCAAACAGGAAAAGCCCAGAATTCGGACTTCTAGGCTTTTAAACAACCTGAAGCCCACGCAAAAAGACTTGCCAAATGTGGCCTTAGTATTTTATAAACTAATAGAACAAATAATTTATCAAATCCACATTTATATCAAAAATGATTTTTTTAATCCCAAGAAATTTATACAAATAAAAATATTAATAATAAAATAATTATTTTAGTATTGAAAATTTATAAATGTGCACATGATATGTATCTTAAAAATATTATAAATTATTAATTAATATTTTAGTTTGTATTAAATAACAATATATCTATTATTAACAAAAATAAAATATTATTTAAATTATTTGAGAATATAATATAAATTGAACCAATCAAATCCAATAATCTACATTTATATAGAAAATTTGATAATTTAAAGAAATAAAGATATTCATAATAGAATAATTATTTTAGTAATTAAATATTATGAATTTACATATGATATTTATCTTCAAAGTTTTAAAAGATTTGATATATTTTAAGATTATATATTTTTCTAAATTATTAATTGATATTTTAATTTACATTTTTTAATAACATATTTATTGTTTAGAAAAAAATATTATTTTCCAAACATTTGAGATTTGAGAATTAAATTTTTAGTTGACCTTGTTGTTAATGTTAAAAAATTTTAAAAAATAAATATAAAATAATTGATATGGTACTTCAAATATAATGGTGGCATTTTTTTGCATTAGACTTTAATAGAAAATAAAATAATAATGGTTATATATGTATTAATTTGTAAAATTCTGTATGATATATCTCTTGGACTCTTGATTAATGTATCATCAATAAATTTGTATGATATCTATGCATTCTATTGTAACAATTGTAATATATTTCTTCATATATAGCATTAAAATATACATTTCCTATGTATTTATACACTTGTTTTGGTTATTTTGACATTAATTATTATACTTATGGAATTCACATGCATTTTCATAGCATATCCAAGCGTTTCCATATTTTTCAGCCATATTAATGTGTTTCCAAAGTGTCAGTATCTGTATCTGTATCCAAATTGTTGAATACGATACCCGGTATCGATACTTTAATCCTTGGATTAGCCAATCTTACACCTTGGAGATCCTAAATGGTTGGGATGAACAAACTAAAAAACTCATTAAAATGTCAGTTGAATCAAATATGTGTTTATGTCGGCATATTCCATTTATTAATCCATTAAACGTTTTATTAAGTTTTAACCACTATTAATTTTATTATTTATCCTTTCATTAATCTTTAATCATTTTATTAATTTTTAATCATTTAATTATTGTATAATTGTTTATGATTATATTAATCTTTTACTCATTTATTAAAATTTTTTATCCTATAATTAATGCTTAACAATTTGATTAATTCATTAATTAATGAATTACTATTAAATCAACTTATTAATTTTTAATATAAATAATTATTAATTTATTAACTATTTAGCAAACATATTCATCCGTAGGGGTAAAATAGTTGTGTCAATGAGTCATCTTTTATGACCTTGTTAGAAATTTTATGCATTTTTCTCTTGATTGTTGAGGTAGTATTATAAATATTTTTATTAAAAAATTTTATAGAGTTTTAGGTTATAACAAGTTAATTTTCTTTGTTAATGTGTTTCCAAATTTGGATTTAAAAGTATAATGGAAAAGATTGTAAGTTCCCTATGTAGGATACAAAACAAAAGAAGGGTTTGTCCATGTAAAGTCCATTTGTTCGTAATACTATTTTATAAGTTCATAAAATGTGGATTTTTACATGATTTAGTGTTTTTGTATTGTCCTCTTTTCTTTGTTATATTCTTTACAATTTTTTGTTATCTAGTAACCAAAAGAAAGGATAAGTTAATTTACTGATGACGTTATCCTTTATTTATCTTCCTTTTTAAATTCTCTAAGAATGTTTATCTTATTTTACAAACATGGGAGCTAATTTTGAGAATTATTTGGTCATTTGAGGAATACAATCAAACATTCTTTAATTGAGAATATGAATTGTAGGGTTGTTTAAGTATGTCCATGTCCCATCACAACAAAAGAAAAGAAAAGAAAAATAAAGAAAGAAATATATATATATATATATATATATATATATATATATATTAAAATTGCTTTGTTCACGTCAACATGTCTCTCCTTTGAGAGAAGCTATTTATCTATTTTCTCCATTTTTTTGTAGTTTTTCTTATTTTCTTTTGTTTTAAAAATATAACAATAATAAGTATGTGGCAATTTCAAATAACCCACTTTTATCATAACCCATGTTTTAGATGAGAACCAGTATCAGGAAGACATACAAGGGTCGAAGGTCAGCCACTTCTTCTTTCTCATGTCTCTCTGTTCTTCACATTCAAAACCCAACTTATATTTTTTTTTTATTTTGGGCGAATAGCAAGGTTGTTTCTCTAATTGGTTCGATAAAAAAACACAATAAAGTAGGGGCGATAGGTTCTTCCTCTTGGATCGTTCTGAAAGGTATGTATTTCAACCCTCTTTGTTCGACACAAAAGCATTAATCACTTTCTCATATGAAAGTTCAAAGCTTAAAGATTGGACGATGGCCAAATCTAGCTTTTCTTGGCCAGTTTTGATGTTGATGAGGGGTGATTTGGCACGACCTAGTAAGTAAAGGTCATGTGGATGTGATCTGCCTATAGAATGACAACTCAACAAGGGGAGCCTAGTCAGTAGTTTTCAGAGTTCGGCTATTTGGCCACCTTGGTATAACGCCACCTCGGCATAAGGTCACCTTGGCATAACGCCACCTCGACGCCTAATCAAGTTTGGGGCCCAGGAACTGAAGTGACACGTAATCGATTCCAGAGGCTTCCCAGCAGACTCCGAGTATTACGGGATCACACCGTGTAACGGTAGGCCTTATCCTCTCCCCGCCTGGATCGGGTGGCGATGATAAGCTTCATTGACTAATACGTTACTCCCCTACTAAAGCAGAAACGGATCTCATCCATTCAGGCCATAGATCCTGGAATCATTTCGGGAGATCCATGATGGCTCAGCTATATAAGGGCATCAATCCCTCCAGGGTCCAGGTACGCACACGATTACTTACATTCAAGCTCTCTAGCACTCAGGCTTTAGCTCACAACCACAACAAGAATACTAACTTAAGCATCGGAGCGACCGCCCCAGGTCATCCACCCCGGTCACTCTGATCTTTGTTTTGCAGTTTGCTCCAGCTAACAAGGCGAGTACGTCCAGGCAACCCTCCGGCTAGGAGCTTCCACATCGTGCATCATCATATGCAAAGATTAGACGACAACAACTTTTCCTTGGTTTCATGCAAAGATTGGCCGAAACTACATGTTGGTTTGTTTTTGTCTTCGCTCTTTCGAGCAAACGTTGGGCGAAGAAGAAAGCCTTTGAACGGGTATGGGTCGGGTTTGAATATGTCAACCCGGTCCATTTAACTAATTTGACGTGGCAGCTTTTTTAACTAGACTGGGTTCTAATCAGATAACAATCCATATCCAGTCCATTCCCAATTTAATAGAGTTTTTTATTTAATTACAATATTTATTTAATTATTGTTTTTTATGTAACAATATTTATTAAATAGACATATAGTTTTTAGTAAATAAAATTACAGTTTTCATTACATAAAAGTATTGTATTTATTAAATCAAAATACATTACATAAAAATGTTGTATTTATTAAATAAAATACGGTTTTTATTAAATAAAGATACAGTATTTACTAAATCAAAATACAATATTTATTAAATAAAAATATGGTTTTTATTACATATAAATAATGTATTTACTAAATACAATATTTTAATTAATAGTATATTGTTAACGGAATTTTTTATTAATTATAGTGTTTAATAAAATACAGTATTTAATTCATTATTTTAATTAACAGTATTTTCTATTATTATGTTTGGCTTTTATAATGGGTGTAAGGGTAGTTTGTAATTTTAGGATTTTTAAGGGGTATTTAGTAATTTCTTTAACCTCAAGGGTTATTTTGGTTAATTCAATTTTAAGGAGGTCAAAACTAAAATTCTAATATAATGGCGAGTATTTTGGGTAAAAAAATGTGGGTAGATTGGTTTGAGTATACATAGTGGTTTTGCATGTGCAGGCCAATGAGATTAACTAAAATAGAATATTTTTTCTATGGAGGTGCAAATGAAGGTATTTTTGTTAAAATTTTACAAGGTCGGGTTTTAAGCATTTTGAATTCGATTGGTGGGTTCAAATTGGCCCAAATTAGGCAGATCTTGAGGGTAGTGATTCAGTCAATCTAGAGCATTCTAGATTGATTGGTAGAGTCATATTGGCCCAACCTCACCTGGATTGGGTAGATCCGAAAAGGGCTTGATTCAGTCAATCCGAAGTTTTGAAACGAAATATTGGTGCAATGAAGAGGCAAACAAAGGTATCGTGGGCTGAATTTTTGTGAGTAAGGTTTTTAGGGTGTCTAGGATCTAATGAAAACATCTTATTGGTTTTAGAGGGCCAAAATGTAATCTTTATTTGATGAAGGGGCAAATATGGGAATTGTGAATAGAAAATTTATGGGTAGATGTTTTGGTGTGTCTAGGGTTCAATCGTATGGCCTGATTGGTTCAAAGGTGTTAGGATTAGGAGATCCTGGGATGCTTCAGGCTAACAAGAGCGTTCGAAAGGGAATCTTGATTTGATTAAAGAGTAAGTGGAGAAATCTTGGGTTAGAATTTCATAGATAGGTATTTTTTGAGGTCCTGAGCCTGATGGTAGGGTTTGGGATTTTTAGGTGCTTCAGAGGGATCAGAACGATCTAATTGGGTATTTGGGGTAAATTTTAGCAACGACTCAACAAAAATCGGGTGTTGACAATGAGGCTTCTAAAGGTATTTATCTATTGGATCATTTGGTGGGGTTTGATTGGTCTGTAAATGGTATGATCAATAGCATTTAAGAAATGAATACATTGGCTATGAGATAGCCCAGATCAAGGGTTAAATAGGGGATATCTGTGATTAAATTTTGTGGTTAGGTGTTTATAGGTATCTAGGTGTCTTTAAAAGCCCATTAACTCTAATTTGAAATTCAGTTTAAAAAATTCTCGTGCATTGCACAGGTATCGACTAGTGTCCATGTAACAAACCCTGGTGGTTGCTCCATATACACCTCCTCAACGAGATCACCATGCAGGAAGGCATTTTTTATGTCAAGTTGTACAAGAGGCCAATCATACATAGCAGCTAATGAAATCAGCACCTGAACTGAAACAATCTTAGCCACAAGAGAAAATGTCTCCATATAGTCCACACCATACATCTGAGAATAACCCTTGGCCACCAACCTCGCTTTCAGTCGCTCCACACTGCCATCGGGAAGATACTTCACTGTGTAGACCCATTTACACCCAACTATGTGCTTACCGGAAGGAAGAGCGGTGAGTTCCCATGTGTAATTATGTTGTAGAGCAGAGAGTTCTTCTTCCATGGCTTATCGCACCTTGGGGAGGCAAGAGCTTCCTGGACAGTCTTGGGAATGGGAATAGATGAGAGTAATGATATAAATTTGCAATGAGAAGCAGAAAGGTGAGTAGTAGAGACATAGCGTGAAATGGGGTGAGAAGTACAAGTACGTTTACCTTTTCGCAGAGCAATAGGAAGATCAGGATCTGAAGGAGAAGGAGCAGTAGCAGGATTTGTCGACAGGGGCTGAAATGGAGGAGGGCCCGATGCACTTCTGTGGGTATACACTTGAGTGATTGGCGGCTTCTCAGTAGTAACAGGCATAGGATGTGCATCTACAGTAGAAACCGGAGCTACTGGAAGGATGTCCACAACAGGTACAGGAAGGGGAACCACAGAGGGAGAGGAAGAGACCCTAGCATCTGAGAAGAACGGAACTGACTCAAAGAAGGTGACATCAGAGCACACAAACGATTTATGGGATTTTGGGTTATAACATTTATACCCTTTCTGAGTCCTTGAGTAGCCAAGAAAGATACACTTAGTAGCTCGAGCATGTAGCTTATCTAACCCAGGCCCCAAGTGTTGAACAAAACAAACATAGCCAAAGATTCTTGGGGTAAGAGGAAATGGAGATAAAGTGGGAAACAACACGGAGAAAGGGGATTGACTTCCAAGGATTGACATGGGCATCCGATTGATCAGAAAACAGGATGTGAGAATAGCATCACTCCAAAAATGTTTTGGGACATTCATATTAATCATCAAGGATCGAGCAGTTTCAAGAAAATGTCAATTTTTTCGTTCAGCTACATCGTTCTGTTGTGGGGTGTAGGCACAAGAAGTTTGATGAATGATCGCATGATGTTCTAGGTATTTCTGAAATGGTGAGGAGTTGTATTCTTTAGCATTATCGAAGCAAAGAATTTTAATATGAACACCAAATTGAGTGCATATTTCAGCATAAATTTTTTGAAAAATAGGGAATAACTCACTATGATCTTTCATAAGATAAATCCATGTCATCCTTGAAAAGTCATCAACAAAGATTACAAAATACTTATACCCATTGTATGACACCACTTTAATTGGACCCCATACATCAGAATGAACTAAAGAAAAAGGACTTGAGACACGACTATCAACTCTTGGACTAAATGAGACTCTATGATGTTTACCCAATTGACATGACTCACAATCTAACGATGAAAGATGACTCAAGGAAGGAACCAGTAACTTCAAGGCCTTGAGAAAAGGATGACCAAGTCTGCAATGCCATTGAAGAGGAGTAAGAGAGACTGAAAAGTTACTGGAGGACCACCACCATCAAGGTAATATAATCCACCTGCTTCATGCCCTCCACCAACCTTCCTCCCTGTCTTGAGATCCTAAAACACACATGAAGAAAGATAGAAGGTTACAGAACAATTAAGAGACTTGGTTAATCTGCTGACAGACATAAGGTTAAAAGGAAACTTAGGAACATATAAAACAGATGATAAAGGCAAGGAGGAGAAATTAACATCACCAACACCACAGATAGGAGATGTAGAACCATTAGCAAGTGTAACTGTTTGAGGTGTGGAGGAGTGGGAAAGAGAAGAAAATATATCATGAGTCCAACATATGGTCCGAGGCCCCAGAGTCAATGATCCAGTGTGAGTCTTTGGAAGCTAAACAAGCTATACCTGAATGGGCAAGTGTAGCGGTGTTCTGCTGAGATGTTTGAATGAACTGCTCATATACTGCACGTGGTACACTCACCATTTCCTTCTCAGAAGCACAAGTAGATGTGGAGGGGATTTGGTCTGTTTGCTGACTTTCAGTAATTGTGTCACTACCCTTAGTCATAGCATGATTAGCCCAAGTGTTGGGTGCACCACGCAAATCATAGCAGAAATTAACTGTGTGCCCCTCTAAACCACAATGTGTACACTTTCTCTGAGTATTACTCCTTCCTCTTCCTCGGCCTCCCCTTGAGTCTCGGCCTCCAGGCCGACCACTAGCCCTGCTAAACATGTGACCACCACGGTTGCTTGGAAGTCCACTCCTGACACCACCACTTCTATTTCCACGACCACCCCCTTTAGTCACTACCAAACCAGATCTGTCAGAGAGAGAAGAATGCTCTACCGACTCAATGGATGTCCTCTTAAGACGAGCAAAAACTTCTTCAAGTGAGGGAAGAGCAGATCCTCCCAATATTTGTGCTCTGACAGGCTCATACTCAGCCTTCAACCCCACAAGAAACCTTGTCACATAAAGTTGCTAACGTTGTTGTTGTTGGATCTGAACATCTGATGTTAGAGGATGATACACATTGAGCTCATTATGCATATTTTTCAAACTTGCATAGTACTCTTCTAAGCTTTGACTCCCTTACTTCAAATTGAAATACTCTTGGTACAACTGATACACCCTAGTTGTATTGTCTTGTCCAGAGTACAACTTCTTAGCATGATCCTAGATTTCCTTAGCTGTATCTAGGAACATGAAGTTCACACTAATCTTTGGTTCCATGCTGTTCCAGAGCCATGTTATTATCTATGCATCTTCTTGTTCCTAGTCACTGAACCCAGGGGAATCAGAGGGAGGTTTCTCCTCTCTTACATGTTTTACCTTCCTCTTGGCCTTCAAGAACACCTCAACAGATTTTTCCCATGGTACATAATTCTCACCATTCAACCTGATAGATGCCATTTGAACACTTAGATAGTCTGGAAAAAGCATGACACTTGTTTTGTTATCATTCCCATTTTCAAATGAAGCCATCTTAATTATTTCACCTTCAAATATACAACACAACCTCACATTCTTTCACAAGACTTATCTCACTTATAACACCACCAATTCTAGCTTCTTTAAATACACATTACACACCACACACTAAGGCTGAAATCACTCAGTCTTCACATCAAACACCTGGGCTGCACACTGCAGAACCATGCACCATCAACACACTAAGACTGAAATCACTCAGTCTTCACATCAAACACTTGGGCTGCACATTGCAGAACTGATTACACATAAAGTATAGGAGATCACTTTTAAATATTTTGAAACATAGATACACCAATCACCACGACACAACCACCACCAATCTACTATTATTGTGAACTTCAGCAGTCGACAACTCTTCTTTCAACATACATATGAAGAGAAATGCAGAGGAACACGACTGAAATGCATATCAGCCACACTGAGCACCACCACAACCAACTTTTGAAACAAAAAGAAGACACTCACAGTTCCTTACTTGGACAAACAACAATAGTGTTCATACCTGTCCACATTCAGCCCTCTTCGATACTGAATAGAGGGTTTAGTATACCACTCCAACGACCACCACAGCAACGACCGGAGGCATTCTCACCTCCAGGCCCACAAAACGACAACTCCTTTTCAGCCCCTTATTGAACCTCCACTCAGGTCAGTCGAAAAAGAAGAAGATGATTATGAAAGTTGGCGGCGAACCCAGAAAGAGAACAGCAGCAAGAAAGAAATGAGGATACGACCTTACAGCTCTGATACCATGTAAGTAAACCCCAGCAGATTCTAGGTTGAAGTAGAGAAGAAGAAAGAAAAGAGAAAGAGAAGAAGAAGAAGAAGAAGAAGAAGAAGAAGAAGAAGAAGAAGAAGAAGAAGAAAGAAAGAAAAGGTTCGGCCAGACTAGAAGAGAATAAAAATCACTCTCCCCTAGCTGACCCACTTGTATTTATTCAAAAACATAGAGTTACAAGAAAGACCATTTTGTCCCCAATAGAAGATGGGACACATAACTTAAACTCAGATACAATAGACCTTTCACTCTCAAGTAGATAATCCAGAATGACCAAAATACCCCTGACTCAAGCATTCTAACAATAAAGAGGACAGAATGAGTTACGAAGTGCTGCAACAATGAAAATGTTAATTGCTTGGAGAAAGCCTATGGAAGAAGACAAGCAATTCCACTAATCAATAGGGGAATAATGTACTGTTAGTCTTATTGCCTTAGGAACTTGTATCATATGTGCTTGTATGGATAGTGATCAAACATTTTTTGTACAGTGAATCAGTATTGCTTAAGGAGCTTGTATATCTATCTTATAAGCTTCCTTTTTTTTTGTAATATCTCCATTCGTTTTTTGTTTAATGAAACCTTTCAATGCTTGCACCTGAAAAAGGTTTAAATTACATCTTTATATAATTTTCCTTTAATATGGTTTTCCAGCATTTATAAGAAACCAAGAAAAATTATTCCAAAGAAAATGGATTTTGGGTGTGTGTATTGGGCCTAAGAGCTAAGAATGTGCGGTTTGATGATTGTTAATAAAGCAGCTCATGTTCTTGTCAAGGCTCCTAAGTTTCTGCTTCTTATTGGTCATAGTGTTACTACTTGACTGTCCTTGTAACAAAGTAACTTCTACCACATATGATTAGGCAAACCTTTTTTTTCTGGTCATAAAGGCAAACCTTAAGGAAGTTTTTTCATAAAAGACCTTAATGTTTTGATTTATCATTTGTTATGCATTTCCATTTTCTGTTCTAAATGGAAAGTTGGAATAAAAAAATGTATTTTGATGGATATTATCTAATCAAATTTAATGTATAACTTGTCAAAATATTTTCTGGTAAGAGATAATGTATTAATTTCTTCCTAATGTGCAGTTAACTATATTACTAATAAGCATACACATTTTAAACAGAGAAAAAGAGCACAGAGAAAAATGTCTATTAGTTTTATTTGTTTATTTCTCACGTATAATGAGTGTATTGACACCATGGACAGATACATACTTGGAGGAAGTGGGAAGATGAGGCTCATATGGACCAGCATGATTCAATTTCTGGTAAGTAATAGTGTTGGAATATGGGAATATGACATGCAAGTTCTATATCTAGATGGAAAATTAATTGAAAAATAACTATTAAGTTTAGAACCAGATCCTTAGTTGGATGAGATCAATATACGCCCATTTAATACCTCTTAAGGTTCATGTTTCATAGACAAAAAAGAGAGTAATCATTAATTCAATAGACATGTATGGCTGATAAAAAAAATCAATAGACATGTATGGAAAAAATAATTGTTAATTTCTACCTTTCAACTATTGTGTGAGTAGTCCAAATCTCTTTCTCTCTCCAATAACTAGTTTACATAACAGAAGCAAATTTAGATCAATATTTTGTTAACATAAGATTTGTATTAATGTTATAACTATATGTTGATTTGTACTTGAAGTTAGAACTATTTATATGAATACTTTTCTGTTCTAAATTCTTGTTGTTCATTGAACCAACAATTCCAGGATTGTTATCTTGAATTACCACAATGCAAAGAGATGGGTGGTTATGTTGGAAATAGGTCTTTTATCGGTTCTTGTTTTTGAGCAAAGCTTTAATCAGTAACCAGCAAGAGATTAGAAAAACAAAAATCTGTCTTCAGTTTCTCAGGAACAATAACAAAGGTTTAGGTATTTGAGGATTTAACTTTTTTTTATCGAAAGAAGTCAAGTAAGGTGAAGTTATTTTGAGGGTATTGTTGATTTCATTTTAATGTGACGAGAGAGCTCGTGAAGATTCTTGGAGTTCCAAGATTTTTGCTCAATAGGATCTCAAGTTGTCTGCCAAGAAGTCAACCCCCAGTTTCTGTGGATCTTTGCTGAACTTTTTCAAGTAGGGATGTCAATGGGTCAGGTTAAGTGGTAACCCACCTTGACCTGACTGGGTTTCGAATCAGGTTCAAGTTGAAGCAAATCTGTATCAAATCCAACTCATTGATATCTTGTTATAGGTGTCATAATATTGTTGGTTTCAATGTTTTGGTGATATTGTTTTATGTAAATCTCTCTTCTTTGTTAGGAGAAGACTTGAAATTATGTTCTTTTCTCTTTAAATGAAACCTAAAATTATGTTTATCATAAGCCTTCATGAGTATACACTAGGTAACAGATATTTACAGTAAAATATTCATCAAACTTCTAAATGGCATGGTAACGTTGAAAAATTTATAAATATAGCCTCTACTAAGAATAGGGGTACTGCTACACCCCATCTCCAGTCCCCATTTACTTCTTTGGTTTGCAGGATGGTTATATCTTGTTCTTCCTTCTTTTAATGTGTGTTTCAGAAAGAAGTCCATCATTGGGCTTGGGATGCCTACAGGACTTTTTTGATGCTCCTGACACTTGTAACTTATCTAGTTTATTGTACTAATGCATCCTTTAATATTGTTTCCAATAAAAATAAATTCAACTTAACAATTAGGAAAAAGGTTCTCTACTTGGATTAAATAGGGAACTTCCCTACATGCCCTGCCATGTTTCTACCACATGGAGGGTGAGGTAACTGTCTGAGCCATCCACGAACTAGGGAACCTGTGATTGGCCACCTCTGCAATCCTTCTGTCCACATCAACACTGTACCCCACTTTTTTATCATCTAAGACAGGTAATATTGACCCTTGAAGCTTTCATTATTTTAATATTAAAATTCCCTGAAAGGAATGGTTTATTCTGGACACACAGCATAGCTTTTGAGGCTCAAATTTCCCCCCACTAATAGAGGATAGTTAGAGGAACCATTGGGGCCATTTTGGGCTGTAAACGAATTTGCCACATGGAATGTTCCTTGGTTGTTCAAAAATCTTTGTTGAATGATCCAATAGCAAGCTCATACCCTAACAATATATGTTTTAATTATGGTATTGTTCAAGACTTATACTTTTTAAAGATATAATGACATGGTATGTAATAGGCTATAACTTTAATAGAAAGTTTGTGACTGTTGAACTTACATAACTTATTTGGTTTTCTATTCTTTATTTTTTTACCTCATCCTGTTCACATATTCTTACTGATTTTACATTTTTGCTACAGAATTTACAAGAGAGTTGACGATGCAAAGGCAATCTACATTTGTAAAATTTCATACATCAAATCCATGGAGCAGAAATAGGGTTCTTGTTTGAGTGGTAAGTACCTATGTTCTCGTTTGTAAAATTTAACAATGGACATGGCACTGATCAGAACAGATTGGTAGTACAGGATTCATATATGTATGTATGTATGTATGTATGTATGTATATGTATGTAGTCTACTGTCAAAGTATCAGCCTTTTGCTACCTAAAGGCAAGGTCTTTTGAGGACTCATAAGTGTAGCATGTAGTCTACTCTACTGCAAGTCTGCCACTAACTTGTTGATGAAAAACTTTGAACCTCAATATGCTTCATCTTATTAATAGCTGGGTAGAAATAAATATAGATATCTAGTGACTATTTCAAAAGGGCTTCAAAAATGAAATTGTTTTAAATTCTATATCTCTTGCCTGGGTTTTTATTTATATATCATGCTGTCATCTTCTATATGTCAATTATTTGCTTAAAACAAAACGAATTTGGTAGAACTTTCTGCTTCTTGGTTCTTCAGTCATTAGATCCCCCTTCCCCCAATATAATCACAGTTTCCAGATACTGAGAGGATCAAAGTTTCCTTATGGACACTAACATGGTGAGCAGGTGAAAGGGTGGATGCCTTGGGGTTGTGACCTGAAATCATGTGAAATTGCACCTTTGTATCCTATAGTTTCTTGTGTCAACTGGTCAATGGTTGAGCATCTTGGCACCTTGAACTCTCTATGCAACTGGTCAAGAATCTTTGTTCCATCCTATTGTAGAAACATATTTTTCTGTAAACTAGGGGATATAGTACTCCCTAATTTTATTCACCTTTCAAAACTCTTCCTCCTACATTTTTGTGTTTCAATTTTATTGAGATCTTGTCCAATAGAACTTGGTTATGTTTCGGTATTCAATAAGAAGGAAAGTAGATTTGCTATATAGACAAAGTTATTTTTTGTTTTCTTATGAAACTGTCTGAGCAATGGTATTCAATTTGATTTGGGTTGTTGATTTGTAAAGGGCACCTCTTCCCAGTTTTTATGTCATTTTATCTTCCAATTATTGGCACTTGTGGAGTAGCATAAATTCATCTAAAGTCACATGGTAGTCAAAGTTGTCTCTAAGATTTTCTTGTTTTACCATTTATTTACTTGTCCTCTTGTTCTCCTCCCTTTTGCAACTTCTGACATTCTGCATGATTTAGATGGGAATCTTAACTCATAGCCAAAATATTTTGAGAAATAAGAATTTGAACTATTGGTAGCCATTGGAGAACAGTGTAAACTAGCCACCCATTTAGGTGGCTTGAGGAGAAAAATAAGCTTCCCTTTTGACTCATCTCCCATCATATACTTTATATTTTTTCATTGGGTTTGCTCTCTGTCTTTTAAAGCCATCTCCATTCTATCTTTTATTCTATTTGAAAGCGTTTTCTGGAATACTAAGTTTGTATATAAATACTTGTAATTAATTTAAAATTCTTATTTTTGCAGACATGTTTCTTCCGGCAATTTGGTCACTCGGTAGTTCGTTCTGACTACCTGACACTCCGCAAAGGCTTCAACATGGTATACAATAAACCTACAGAATGAAGAATATGTCCAGCTTATGAGTTTATTAAGCCCTTTATGCTTTATATCTGGATTTCTCAGAAATATTGCTCAAAAATAAAAGGGTTCTTGCCTCTTTTATCCTTTATTTCTGATTTCCTTATATCCTAATATGGTTTGTACCTTCTTCAGGTAATCTAAACTAGGGGTGATCATGGGCTAGGTCATGCCAAACCTGGGCTGGGCTTAGCACCTGTGCTAAGGGCTCTAGTCTTGGCCTGAGCTTGGCCGGGCCTAAACTCCGGGCCTGAAATATTAGCCCATCCCTTGGGCCTGGTTCAGGCCTATTTGCAAAAAGTTGGGCCTGGCCTAGGCTCTAGGGTAGATTTTAGATTTAAAGTTTATAATATTTGGACAACCACTATTTGCAGAAAGTTGAAAAGACATTAAGATTTTGAAATTATTCATTGTACTTTGTACTTCTTTAAATGTGTTACTTAAGCACGTATTGTTTGCTGTGTTGGGCTAGAAATGATCACCCCTAATCTAGACAGAAAGCACACAGAATTGCATCTATCAATTAATCTAGAAAATATAAAGTCGGTGCTTGAAGAAAGCAAAAACTTCTCTAAGAAATTGCAATATCTAAATAACAGTTAAACTTGACCTTACTTGAATACTACATAAACACAGAGATCCACATATATAGACAAACTAGGAACTGTCTGAACTCACACTTGTGGACTTGCATCAATTCTTCTCCAGCTCTTATGCTTGGATAGAGTCCATGATGAAGTACCACACTACCACATAGAAAGCCCATGACACTACCACATAGAAAGCCCATGAACAGCATAAGTACAACCAACACAAAAAAATGGCCATAAGTCTACCCTGGAGGGCTGCTCATTGATACAATATAATGTGCAAAAAGCCAAATGCTCAGTTGACCTCTAACATTCTATGAGTCTCCTCTTCCTTTTAGCATGTGGCACTGGCAGTTCCTGGCACTTTGGGTGCATATACTAATTTATAACTAAGCTTGGAAGTCATGTTTTGATCCAAACATTTTCAAGGAGCCCCTAATAACCAAAAAATAGAAATGCCTTTCCTTGTTGAGATCATATTTCAATTGCAACTTGATTAATTGCATTATTATGGTCTTGTATATAATGAAACTGTATATCTAGCAAAGAACAAAGCTGTTCACTATATGTGGATTTTCAAATATTATTACCCTTTATTGATAAGTGTGTTTCCTTTTTTTCCCGGCAGAACCACCACCTCACATCAAAATATGATTTCCACAGCTATATGATTCGTTCTATGGAAGAAGAGTTCCAAAGAATAGTTGGTGTGAGGTCAGTTATAGTTTGTTATAATTTGTTAACCAGTCAATTTCTAAATAGAGGATTGTTTAAGCAATTAGATCATTTCTGCTTTCTTAGTTACATGCTTATTTCAAGAATCTTAAATATCAAACTAGACACAGCTTATGTAATTTCAACTAATTTGTGTTTAATACTATTTGATTTTTTCTAATACTACTTTCCAAGTTCATAAGATGTGGGTTTTCCTGGGTGGTTTTATTTTTCTACATGCTTCATTATGTGTTAGAATGTTAACATTTCACAACTTTTGTTTTGAATGAGCTAAGCTGGAAAACTTAGTAGGTGGTGGATGGTCTTACCTCGTTTTGTTTTACCTTATGAAAAAATGAGGGTAAATTACTACATATTATAACATTGTATTTTGATGTTAGTGTCGCTTAGTCCCCCCAACTTTAATTTGTAACAAAGACCCACTTTGAACTTTTTAGATTACAACACTTCACCCCTGCCCTATTAATGGGTTGGATGGTAAAGATAAAATTATAAAAAATGTTTATTTAGAGTCATGCATTTTTCTATCTTTTTGTTCTTTCCTTTTTTGTTGTACAAATTTCTATATTTTTGTTGTATTTTCTTAATTTCCTTTTGTTGTATATTTTACTTTTTTGCAATTTTAGTTTTTTTCTGTAATTTTGTCTTTTCTTTATTATATTCTCTTCAATTTTCTGTTTTCTTTTGTATTTTGTTTTATTTTCTTCTTTTTGTTTATCTTTTATTCTATTTCCTATTTTTTTTCCTTTGGTGTCTGTTTTCTTATTGTATTTTATCAATTTTCTACAAAATGGTTTCATAAATTGATATAAGGGTAGTTTGGGATTTTAAAAATATTTATAAGCATACACATGATAGTCACATAAGAACATTTTCTAAAGTTGATTAGAGGTGGGAATAAGGTGATAGAATCTAATAAAAGTTCATTGTTGCAAATAAAAGTTAAGAAGGCAATTTATAATCTACCCAAGAAGGGAAAAAATAATTTTTGTTCCACTTGTTGATATAGCCCAAAGATTATTCCCCAATCACAATGAATGTTGATCAAGACTAACAATCAAAAAGAGAATAAGACAATAGTTGATTAGAACAAAAAATTAGCCTACTGAGGCAAGATTTCATTACAACCATGATAAAAGTTAATTATCTTTGTTTAGTTAGCAAATAACTTATTTTAATCTAAAATAAGATTTCAGATGCTTATGAAATCGTTATCTCTCCCCTTTTATATTGCCTTTCTAGGTCATGCCAATGGATATTCAACCTTTAATATTATTATAATATATATTTAGGCTTGAAATAAATTTTTAATACTTGAGTTTAGATCTCATGCACTCGGCCTCATGTATGTTGGAATGCATTTCCAAGCAGAATATTGCGCATCATTCTTATCATATTTTTATATAAAAAATAAAATAAAGATATTTTAACCATTCTAGTTTCAAAAAACAGGATTGAAGGAAATCTTGAAATAAAACAGCTCGGTATTTGTAGACTAAACCCTAGATGCCATTTACAAATAATTGTAGAACAAAGATAGGTGGAAGCCATCATTCCACTTGCAAATCATTTCTTCTTCTTCTTCTTCTCACCTAAGGACCATACAACAAGAGTTCTATCGTGTGTAATAGCCAAAGTCCAAAGGTAGCAAACTTCACAACTCATCTAATTGAAACTTGAGAGTGGTCATGTGTTTCAAACCAGAGAGGATCTTCTCCAAGGCAGTCCGGATTTCCTACTAACAAAAGATTTCTGAGAAGAGACGAAGAAGAAAGAGAATAGGGAAGAAGAATTTGGGCTTAAATGAAATATCTATTTTTTAAGAAAGGTTTAATTAATGTTTGAAGAATTGATATGTTGTAAAAACAGTATTTAACGGAGGGGTTAAGCTCTTGATTAGTTCTTACACTAAGTAGAGGGAAGTAAGTAGGAAATCCAGACTGAAGCCTAGAGGAGGTATTGTGCTCGCCAAGGAGTTCTGACAACTTTCCAAACCAGTCTAGCTTCTATGGCTCTGATTGGTGGTCAAATTTTTGGCTTTGTCATTAGAAAGTGCACCATGATATACACGAAGTTGAGTGCAGGAGATCCAAACTTCACATACTCTTCACCAATCATTTTACTTGGATGTTTATTGGTTTCATCCAATTCTTGGGTTAGGTGGTATTCGTTAACTCTTATTTCGAGCATTGATTGCTAAACTTACCTTTCAATAATCAGTGAGTGTTCAATCCTATGAAGCTCTAAGGGCCTGTTTGGGAGGGTTGAGCTAAAGATTGAATTAAGCTGATTCAAGTATTTTGAAGTGATACTTAATAAGTTATTCAAAGGTTGTAATGGACAACCCTTCAAATGTAATTCAGATTAGCTAAACATGATGGTTGTGTGACAAAAATTTTATGACTGGTTTTGGGTGTTTCCATTGGTTCTATAGTTCGTTGAACAGCTATTGTATTTAGCTAATCAATTTCCTTCAAACGATCGACGGACAACCAATTTGGGCTCTCTTGATTTTTCACAAAGCATAGCTTATAGGTTGTTATATAATTTGTGTGAGGCCCACCACAGCGAGCTAGAAGCTGCTTTATTTCCAACCTTACTAGCACTAACATCTTATTTCAGATTTTCACTGGAGTAAAGTTAGGAAATTCAATTTTCTATTTCTTCTCACTCTAACTTATTGCATCCAGCCCAATAACCATTATAAAAATCATACATACCATTCCACTTATCCTGGGGTGATAAGCTTTTGTAGCTTAAGAGCCTGTTTGGTCCATTCCACTTGGACAAGAGTTATTTTTGAAATTCCTATTCATAGTAAAAAACATTGGTCTTTCTTCTTCTTCTTCTTTCATTATTTCTTTTATGCACAAATTAGAGCAAAGAATAACAAGGCATTCGAGATGTTTTCAACAATATTCTAAAAAGTATGTTCTTGCTTATGTATCTCTTTGTTGCTTTTAAAACATGAAACTAAAAACATGTTCTTGAATTTCTAGTTTCAAAAACATGTTCTCATCTGATTATTTAATATCATTTTCCATTAATCATATAATTTTAACACCACAAAATTTGTTTTTGTTTTAAAAAGCCATTATTGCGATGATTTCAAAAATATGTATTGTTTTTTGAAACAAAACCAATACCAATTTATTTTTTTCTTTCAAAACAAAAACAGAGTTCAAGAACATGTTTTCTTCTCTTTGTTGCCAATGTGGCGATTTCAAAAACAAAAAATTCATGTTTTAAAACACCCCCTTAATTTGTAAAAACTAGTTGTACTTAGTAGTATGAAACATTAAACATTGACATATGATATGGCCGGAAAAGGAAATGTTGTGCCAAGGGCAACTCCAAAGGTCACCATGAAGCCAAAACCAGAGGCAGCAATGGAGATCAGACTAGATGCAGAAGAGGTTATAATTTATAAAGAGGAAAAGCCTCATGCAAGTCAGATGATAAAGGGAAGGGTCATATTCAAGAAGAAAAAAGTTCAGACCCTGATTTCAATTCTTACTACTCAAACCAAGGTCATTTTCTTCTATTATCATTAGCATTTATTCCATGGGAAACATGCTTCTCTTTTTTTTTTTTTAAGAGTTTCATTTGCTTCCCTCAGGCAGCTTGAAGTCTGCAATCAAAGGATTTGATTCTAGACATTAACACAACAGATGTTGATAATCAGTTGGCAGTAGTTGAGTACATAGAAGATATCTACCAATTCTGCACATTTGTGTTGAATCCGGACTTTTGCTCCTTCAGGCTGTGTTTGGAAGCGATGCAAATATGTAGAGTGTAAAACGGTTCATATAAATTGTAAAGTTGGGTTAGTTTTGCACCAACAAATTTATCTTCTTACCAAATAGACTTTTAGCTGTAATGGATGCAAATTCTAATTCCAATAAAGCATATGCCTTTTTTTTTATAAAAAGCCCACTTAAATGCAAATTTACTTCTTTTTTATTGATGTACTTTTACAACTTATTATCAATGTAAATATGCATTGAAAAATGTGTTTTCTATCATTTGCCAATGCATAAATGTAATGTTGCCAAACACAAATAAAAATGAATCAGAGTGCAAATTTACCCTGAATCGAGATTTACACTCCATTTGCATCATTTCCAAACGCAACCTCAAGTACAAATGCAATGCAATTCTCCTTAGCATGACCAATTCAAGAGTTGTTTTCCACCGGTCCATCCCCCATTTTTTAGTTAAATTTAGAAAATGTTTTCATATCACTTGTGAGCTCCACTGTTGTCATCCATTATTAACAATTGTTCATAATACATGTTTAGGTGGATTCATTATAACTAAATCAAATTCTATAGCTATTTGGGGTCTATTAGAATTACTCCATTTCTACTATGAAAATTTTGCTTTCAATTAAATTGAACCAAATGGCATTGATCAACGCTATTTCCTTATCTTTCATTTCTAGTTTGAAATAAATTCTATTTTCTAAAAAGAAATTTTAATGACAAACCACGCATGCCAGAACCCAACTCGAGCAGTTGAACCCCAGACCCTAACCGTACCCCAACCTGAAAAATTCGGTTTGGGTTTGTGCTGGGATCAGGTTGGATTCTGTTCTTATTTTGCAAATTCAAGGGTTAAGGTCAATTAAGTTTTAACATCTAATGTGTGTATATATATATACACGTGGCAACTATAATTTTCTAGAAAAAACATCTTAAAATTTGGTTGTTCACATTTTTAAAGAGAAAACCCATTCCTCATATACACATTGCTTTTAACCACATTTAAATTGGTTATCCACAACCACTTTAGTCTACAGTTTGCAATTTCAATAGTTTTGTTTGAATTTCAAACATAAATATAATTATTAAACAAATAGTGAAACTTAAATAAAATCTTCCAAAAAAACTCAAATGAAATAATATTACTATAAAAACAAAAAAAAGATTAAAAACCAAAATGATACATATATATGACTGCCTCATAACGGGGTCACATACTAGATAAAATATGATAATTAAATCTCTTAAATCAAATAAAAATCTATCAAAATAACAAATGAGAAAGGCTTGGCAGTTTGTCTAAACAACATGGACTGTTTGGGAACTTTCTCTGCATGACATGTATCATGTATAAGAAACACTCAACAGCCAAAATTTTTCTTAAAAGGATATAGTTATCATGATTTAGACATTTTGTTTTTAAAATTAAATTTATTGAAATCCGTATATTAATATATATATTTATAAATACTTACATAAATACATGTTTATACAATGTTTATACATATAATATGAAACTTAAATTGGGTTCAGGCATTGTTTTCAAAATCAGATCAGACCAGACGGTCAGACTAGAAAAATCGGGAATTGATAACTTAATCGGTTCTATTTCACCCTAAAATCACTTTTTGGCCAAAAACCGTTGATTTGATCAGTGAACCATTGACCCAAGCAATTGAATCAATGACCCAAACAACAGTTTTTGACCTTTTTTATTTTTTTATTTTTTGTTAGAACGAATTGTCCATTCGGACCAAATGGTCAGACCATTTGACTTAAAAACCAGACCTAGAACAATTCTCTATCCAATCTAATTTTAAAAACCATGGATTCAGGTTGGATCGGGTTGGGCAAGGCGTGAAATCAATTTGAAGTTAACTGGATGCATTTTTTTCAACTTGAACCCGAACTCGAACCTCAATTCAATCTGACGTGACACAGCCCAACTTGATTTTTTAGCTGAGTTTAGGCTAACATGGCTCAAGTTGTAGACCTAGCTGTAATTAGGTTGAAATTTTATGGGATCCAATTACATCCAAATTTGATCCGATTCCAAAATGTTAAGTCATATAATTTGATCCAAAATCCATCATGTTGTACTTGGATTGGATTCTAATTTAATTCAAGTTTGACTTATTGCGCCTAAATGAAAAAAAAAAAGTTATAAGTTCAAAAAATTATTTACTTTTTTACCTATGCATATAACATAAGTTTATATAAATATAAAATATTTAATTTATTAGTTACAAATTTTATATTAATGTCTATATATACATAATTATATTGCATATATAAAATATTAATATTTAATATAATTTTGATGTTAATCGGATCGGGTGTCAAATTGTATCGGAATTTGGAGGGGCGGAGCCAAGTATACAGGTGACCCCCCTCCCCCTCCAAACTTTTTTTTTTTTTGTTAGAACCACAAGTTGAATCGTTCAGTTCGGGAACTATCCAGCAGTTCAAGCAACAGGTTCCATTTTATTCCAAACCTAGTCCCTGGTTAAAAATCATTGAATTGGTCAATGTCCTATTGATCCAATCGATTGAACTGTCGATTCATTCAATCCATTCAACGGTTTTTGGCCATTTTTTATTTTAATTATTTTTTAAATTTTTAAAATTTGTTTGTCAGAACGGACCATCTGTTCGAACTAGATGATCGAACTATCAACCCAGAAATCGATGGCTAGAATAGTTCCAATTCCCGGTCATCTTTTAAAACATTGCCCAAGATTAAAAATATATATATTTATTTTTCTTTTAAAAATCTGTAATGGACGCAAACTTCTCCCGTCATTTTCCCCAAACCTTAATTCTACTCCTTGTCTCAATTTATTTTATTTTTTAACTTGGCCCCCTCATTAGAAAATTCCTAGTTGACAACCTAAACAAAAACGTTTTATTTATCATTTCATTATCATTAATTGATTTATTATTTTTTATCATTTTATGAATTTTTTAATTTTATTAATCTTTTAATCATTTATTATTTTTTGTCCTTTAATTAATGCTTAAGATTTTTTAATTCATTTATCATTTTATTAATTTTTATAAATGAATTGTTTGGTTTCATTACTTCGACAATCCTGACACTACATATCACCTTCCGATTCATCTTCAAACCTTCCCTTCCTTTGCTAAAAGTCAATTTTGGTGGTGCCTTAAGCTCTTTACATAAAGTATACCTCTACTGGTATACTTGTGAGAGACTGCAAGGGGGAGTTCTATTATGGAAGGGCCATTCAGATTCCCGTTTGTTCTCCTATGGAAGTAGAAGCCCATGCTGCTCTTGTCAGTCTACATCTTGTTATTGAAGTAGGTGCTTGTTCTATCATTCTAGAGGGAAACTCTTTATTTAAATGAATCTTAATTTAAATAAAACATTTATCACCCTAATACCAAAGTGGAGAACCTTAGAGGGGTGAACAATTATAGGCCCATTAGTCTTTGCAATGTTGTTTACAAAATTATTTCAAAGATCTTGGTGAATCGCATTAAGCCATTTCTTGATGATATTATTTCTCAAAGTGCCTTTGTACCTAATCAGCAAATTATGAACAATATCCTTATTGCTCATGAGATGTTGCACGCTATGAAAAAGAAGAAAGGCAGAATGGGGATCATGGCATGCAAAATTAATATGGAGAAAGCATATGATAGATTGGAGTGAGATTTTACTGAAAAAGTTTTAAATAAATTTGGTTTCCACAATAAGTGGATTAAGTGGGTTATGGAATGCATAAAATCAGTTTCTTTTCAAATTCTCATTAATGGTTCTCCTACTAGATTGGTGAGTGCTAGTAGAGGTATCAGGCAGGGTGACCCATTCTCTCCATATATTTTTTTGTTGTGTTGAGGCTATCTCTAGGAAGTTAGAAAGTGAAGCTGTAAATGGGAAAAACTGATTAGGTGTAAGGCTTCTAGGAGTGAACCTCTATCCCTATCCTTCAATTTGCTGATGATTGCATTATTTTTTCCAAAGCCCCGATAAATGCTTGTTTCAAAATTAAATAAATTTTGGACAAGTTTTCCATTGCTTCGGGTCAACTTCCAAATTATGCAAAATCTACTATTACATTCTCCAAGAATATTCCTTTTAGACACCAAAAGATCATGGCCAGAATTCTCAAAATTCCCCTTCAAATTAAAAATAATAAATATCTAGGTGCCCCCATTTTATCTAGGAGGGTGTCTAAAGAGAATTTTAAATTTATTAGTGAAAGAATGTCTAGGAAGTTGGCAAGTTGGAAAAATAATACTCTTTCTCTTGCTAGTAAATTAACTATAGTGAACTCTGCAACTTATATGGTATTTCAATTTGTAATGCAATCCTTCAAAATCCTCACTAATGTTATTAATGATCTTGAGAAAGAGCAAAGGGATTTTATTTGGTCAAATTCAAGAAATCAAAAGCTCATTCGTCTGGTGAATTGGAAAAAGGTTTGTACACCCAAAGTCAATGGGGTTTGGGCTTAAAAAATTTGTGGTGGACCAATAAGACCCTCCTTGCCAAGTTGGGATGGAAAATTATTACCAACAAAGGAAACCTTTGGGTGAAAGTGGTGAGTTGCAAAGCTTAGCCAAATGTAAGTTTTGGGATGTTGTCACAAAAACGGGTATCTCTTGGTCATGGAGAGGTATTCTTACGTCAAGGGATCTTACCAAAGCAGGAATAGGTTGGAAGATTGGTTATGGAAATTTGGTCAATTTCTAGAGAGACACGTGGGCAGGATATTTCCCTATTTTGGATAATGTTAACCTCGAAAGTATCTCAAATTTAGAAATGTTGGTTAGCAGTGTGATTGATTATGATAGAAAGGTTTGGAAGGAAGACCTCATCCGGTCTTTGGTGCCCGATCTTGTTTGGCATCGTACTAAACCTATAATAATTCCCTTGAATAATATTGAGGATAAAATAGTTTGAAAGTTGTCTTTGGATGGGAAGTTCTCTATTAGTTTCGCCTATAATGAGGAATGTCAAATTAATGGAGGCTCTGGCAATTCAAATATATATATATATAATAAAATTGGGAGGTCTAAAAAGTATCTGGAAACTGAAAGTCCCTCCAAAGATTAAAGTTTTTCTCTTCCTTCTTTTTAGTGGCAAACTTCCCACGAAGGATAAGCTTATTGTGAAAGGTCTCAATATTAACCCTAATTGCATATTTTGTGGTGAGGTTGAGAATATTGATCATTTGTTCATTAAATGCAACTTATCTAAGCAAATATGGATGATTGTTAAAACCATGCTTCTAGTGCCTATTGAGAGTGATACCTTGTTCAATTTATGGTGGACCAGAATTGCTAGAGATCAAGATCCAAATAATGATCAATTGTTTAGAGAAAAACTTGTGGTTTATCTGGAAAAATAGAAATGAGAAGTGCTTTAGTAATAAGGCCTCACACCCTCAAATTATCATTGACAAAGCTTTGAACTATTGGAATGTGATCAAGAATTAAACTCTTGCTGAAGTCAATGATTGTTCTAAAGAATGGAAGTCAATTGTGTGGTCTCCCCCCAACTCCGAGATTATTAAAGTCAATTTTGATGCTTCTCGTAGATAGGACGGTTGGTGCTCCATTTCTTGTATTGCTAGAAACTACTTAGGAGCTATTCTCGATCTTAAGGCTTACTGCATTGGTTACACTTCGATTAATTCAGCTGAAGCTTGGGCGGCGTGGGAAGCGGTGAACATAGCCACTAACTACAAGGATTCCCCAATCATCATAGAAGGTGACTCCAAGCTCATGGTTAATTGTCTCAAAAGGAAGGTGTAGCCCCCTGTGGAACCTAGATAATATCATCAAAGAGTGCCTTAATGCAGCGACATTGATCAATGGAAGAATCTCATTCAGACATGTGTACCACAAAGCAAATCAAGTTACGGACTGGCTTGCTAGGAATGCTCAATCTATCACCCTGATTAATGTTAATTGTATCCCATATGATCTTAGTGTAATTTGTTTGTTTGTTTGTTTTTTATTCTTAGGGAAGAGTTACCCCTGTCTTGTGTAACTCATCTTTTGCCTATCAAAAAAAAAAATAAAAAAGCAAGCATTTCCCCACTGAAAATGCTTATAACAATGTTTTCAACTCATCGTTGATTCAGATGGTCAAACCATTTAAACCATCGCCCAATCATTGGTTTTGAGTATAGTTTTCCTAAAACCTAGAATTTGATAAAAAAATCATTAACCCGATCAAAAGCCTTTTAATTTGATTCAAAGATAAAAACGATTCAACCTCCAACCTCCGAGCCCTTCGGAAACAACAAAAGGAAGAAGCATTTGATAAAAACAAAGGATTAATATAGTTTTCTAATACAGTCAACTCTATAACTTTAAATCCTCGTATCAACATATATGAGGAATAAATTAATAAATCTTAATTTTACAATCGCAAAATATATATATATATATATATATATATATATATATATATATATATATATATATAACTTTGTCATTTGATGGCATCATGAGCATACTCAAGATAAAGATCTAACCATGCCTTTGATCACAGTTTACATGTTATATTTCAATAACTGAATTTGGCCAATGGAATAATAAATAGTATTACAATTTGTCAAACATATTCTCATAGCAAAGGAAACATTCCACTATATGAATGAAAATTTTATAGATGTAAATTAAAGAGTTGTTTAAATGACCTATACTAATAAGTAGACATAAGTAGAGAAAGATAAATAGATGGGCATTTAGTTTATAACAAAGTGTATAAACTCTCCTCTTCTACATGCTTAAGTGTAAAAGATCTATATTATGAATTTTAATAATAATATATCATAGGATGGCACTATAGTACTGGTCATGCAGTATGATTATTAATTAAAAGCTCATATGTTCAAGCTTGAGCTTGATATTGAGTTAAGCTTCATATAAATAAAAATTATTTATATGTATGTATGTATATATAAAGAGAAAGAGAGAGAAAGATAAATAGATAGGCATTTAGTTTATAACAAAGTGTATAAACTCTCCTCTTTTACATGCTTTAAGTGTAAAAGATCAATATTATGAATTTTAATAATAATATGTCATATGATGGCATCGCATTGGTCATGTGGTATGATTATTATTCAAGCGCTCATATGTTCAAGCTCGAGCTTGATATTAAGCCAAGCTTCGTATAAAAAATAAAAATAAAAATTTTATATATTATACATATAAAAATTATTTGTCATCATTATATATATATATATTAAAAATATTATATATAATATAAGCTTAATTAGGCTCAAGTTGGGCTAAACTAGCAAATGAGCCTATAGATTGGACCGAGTTTATCTTGAAGCTTGCTTTAAACTAAGCCAAATCAAGATTTTTATGACCCAAGCTCAAATAACTCATAAAAATCTTAGTTCGTGTCTACCCCTAACCCAACATCAACGAAAGCAAATTGTGTGGTTGTAAGGCTATGAATGGAGAAACGATGGAGAGAAAAGTGGGAAAAGTAGGAAGAAAGAAGAGTTGGCCAAACTCTTGGAGGGGCTGCCTACATACCCTCCAATAATGGATCAAGCCATTATAGTTCACTGGAGAAGTGGAGATAGAGTTTCAACAAGGGAGAAAATGGTTGTTGGTTGCAGAATGGGGAGGGAAGAGAGGAGGGGAGAGAGAAAATGAACCTATATGTGAATATATGGGTAAGAGTTCCTAAAATGAGTACGCAATCCCCTATTTATAGAGTTTTGGGTAGGCTAAATTTCAAAAGCCTCTTGGACTACAGCTTCTTACTCTTTTCTTTTCTAATTTTACTATTTTATTCTAGGATGTTCCTTTACTCATTTAGCGCACATGTCTAATTAACCGTCTAGAATACTCCAATGTTTTGTTCTTTCTAGAATATTCCAACATTAATCGCATTTAACACTTTTTCCTTTAATTAATCGATCTAAAAAGTAGTTTGGTTTGACTCGGTTTAATCCGAGTCGACCGGGTCCACAAACTTATGCAATGTCATCCTCTTATAGTGGCATCTAGGGTGGACATGAAGTGAGATTTTCACAAGCTATTACCTATTTGAGCTTGACTTGTGAAAAGCTTGATTCTGCTTTGTCCAAACCGAACTTCAAGCCAAGTCTTGGCTGCCAAGATCAAGTCAAGTATATAGGCTTGTTTGCTAATTGAGTTAAGCTCAAGCCCAATGAAGCTCAGCTTGTAAAATTCGCAAGTCTAATAGAGTTTATATTATATACAATATTTTTAATTTTTATATGTAAAATTGTTTACTTTTATATGAAGTTTAGCTCAATGTTAGCTCAAGCTAAGCAAAGCTCAGACATGTGATCTTTTAAATCAATTTGAATTTGAGCTCATATTTCTACCTTGAATCAAGCTCAAGCCTTATGTTTTATTTTTGTTGAGTCGAGGTCAATTAACTAGATATTTGGCTTGGCTCAAATCCAATCCACCCTCTGTGGCATCAATAGAAAAGTTCTTAATAACCTAATGTAGAGTCCTATTGACTTGGATATCTTCTGAGAGTTATTTGATGTGCCCATTGCATTTGAAACCATAAAGCCAATGTTGTTTGGGTAGAGGTGTAATATAATCCTTAATAAATTGCTTGAAATTAGCAAGGTGTCTTGCATTGCACTCTAGAATTTGAGATCACATTAGTGCCCCACATGCACACCTCAACATGTATTGGGAATATTTTCCATACTTTTCATTAGGAAATGTTTCTAGTACACGGTTGGGATGTGTTTTGGAGAGCTCATGTGAACCCCTAGAGTTTTTCAATTGTCTCAATATTTTGAGTAAAAGCTTTTAATCTAGATTCTACAACTTACTCCACACAACTTGAGTTTCTTTGAAAATTTGAAACAAAAGCTTCTATTTGCATTTTAGGCATTACTTTTTTTAATATCTCTACTCTCTGCAAATTGGCCACTCCCTTGATTAGGTAAATCATCCCAATCACATTGAAAAACATGCAACCCCAAGTGCACGTATCACCAAGAACCATAATGGTGGTAGTGGTTGTTCTTATCTCTCCACCAAACCAACACTCAACCAGATTAGTTGAACACTAAACTTTCTTGAAAACAATGTAGACTTCAATTTCCTTTTTTTTTTCTTGATCTTAGCATACTTTGACTCGCTTGGTATCAATTCTTTTCTCCAATTAGGCTTGGGGAGGGGATTTTTCTTTGTTTTGACCTCAACTAAATACTCGTCATTAGGGTTGTGATCGAATCAAACTCTAATTGAATAGTTCGGGATCGAGTATGATTAGGCTTGTTTTTTGTTCACTTTTGATCAAGTTCAAATCTTCGAGTAAGCTCAATTAGTTATTCAAACTTGACTTTAACCAATAAAAAAGTTTTGACTCAAAATGTGTGTGTGTGTATATATCATATAATATAAAAATATATTTTTAAATATTTTTATGTACAATATTTGTATATTATATATAATATAAGAATATACTATATGTTACAAAAATACATCATATATTTATAAAATATAAAAGCATATTCATTTTTGAGCTTTCGATTTGAACCCAAGCTCATCAAATATTTAATCGAACCAAGCGTGAACCTAATAGCATTTTAGTCAAGTCAAGCCAAGACATGCCAAAGTTAGGCTTGGCTTGGCTCAACTAATGATGGGGATTTTTTTCGCTAGACGTTCACTTAGGCCAGCTAAGTTTTGTGAAAATTCAAATTTGAGAGTTTGCACCAAAGAAGGATGAGGGCGAAAGAAGACAAAGAACGCACAGAGGGATTGCTTCGATCAAAAGGGGTTAAGGGGCTTGGTGGTAAATCCAACTATTCATACCTTGTGAGATGTAGAGATGGATACAACCATCGCCATTGGTTGGTTGATAAATCCAACTATTCATTGACTTGAATGAACATCTCTTCAAAATGTCTCAACATCTTTTGCCCAATGGCGAACATACATTTTGGCTTCGAGGCATGTCAAGTGTTCTTCCACAACTTTATTTTGTATACCAAATGTTATATTATTGATAGAACATAACAACTATTTTATTTACTTTGAAGAAGATGAGAGACTTCTAGTTTAAAATTGCAAGAAAAGTTTATTCTTCAATTGATAATCCCTAAAAATGAATTTATGACTTACAAGAGAACTTAAAGATTCTCACTACTTTTATACCATTAACAACCCACCTTACATGTCTCGCATAAATGACGTAACACCACTCTTATAAATGACTTCTAACAAACCCACAATTTACAAGCATAATCAACTTAATTATTTTCTAGACTACTTGCATGGCCCACCACTAGTTGTACATAAAATCTTCTAATATTTTAACCTTGTAAGCTCGCTAATGTATCCATTTGCTATGAAAATAATAAATATTTAATCATGATAAATATCCTTGAAGTAACAAGAGATTTAACTAGAAAGACTTCAAATTACGACTTTGAATATGAAGATGAGTGGCTAAATAATAATGTACTTTAATGTTGTTTCCTTAATCCAACTCTCATTTTATTAGTTACTATCAAAAAAACTTCATTTATTAAAGATAATATTTACTATTCAGTTAGACAAGGCAATATGCCTTTATAAGTTACATTTTCATGGTGAATGTTGATTTTAAAAAAGAACATTTTCTTGAATCAACAAAAATCTTTTCATATTAACAATGTTCTATATTTATATTATTTAAGAGATATACTATGGTACCTAGATATATGTATTAAAGTGTCATACTTACTATCAAACTTTGAATTTGACCATATCTACTCATGTCCTTATCATATCTAAGTAACATAGATGCTATGTAAAAATATTTGTAAAACTATATTTAAATGAATCAAAAGCATTTTCTCTCTTACTTGCCACATTTAAACTTTTAAAAAACAATGACAAGTGATATTGGCATGATAGTGAAATAATTAGAAATATCATTACTATGGAATTAAAAGTCATATTTGTTGTTTATATAATAAATATAATTTTCTTATAATCATATTTAGCATTCAGGATAACAAAATCCGTAAACATGGAGAGACTAAATAATTTGGATTTTGTCATGCTCCATCAATACAAAATAAACACATTTTGTTGGAGACATGCTAGGTAGAATCCTAACTTTTGTCATCTTTTGTCACAAAAGCAATGACAAGTGATGTTAGGTAAAAGCAATGACAAGTGATGTTAACATGATAGTAAGATTATTTACAAGCAATGGAAAATGATAAAATATATTTATATTTTGAAATATAATATAATATTTATAATCATATAATAATAAAATATTTTACAATATTATACATTATAATATGATATAAAATTTTATGTAAATTTAATAAAATGATTACAATTAATGAAAATGATTACAAAAAATTATAATAATATTTTATAAAATATTAAGATATTTTTATAGTATAAAGTCATAATATTGTATTAAAATTGTAGTGTTAAAATAATATACAATTATATTATTTATAATATAATATAATATAATACATTAAAAAATTTTATAAAATAACAAAACTTGTCATGTCAATTCCTTGCTCTATGGAGTGCTCTCAACACCCAACCTTATACCCTTTTCTATTCTCTAGATTTGCTATCTAAATACCCCGCTCTTCGACTCTCAAATTGTTAACTTAGCATACCTCCCACCCCATTATGATTCAGCTTTCCACATTCATAGTTGAGTAGTATGATAGAAATTTACTCAACATAACTTTCCTAGTCTTATCCTCTTAAGAAATCTTTCAACATAATTGATCTTTCATAAGCAGAACATATTTATAAAACCTTCCTAGGCAATTTAGAAAGTTTTCTTGCCTTTCTCACCTCTATATTCTTCAAATAACATTATCTTCTTATAAATAAACACCACCATCTCCAAACCATATCCTTTGTTGCTTGAACTTTAAAATATGAACCACAATGGTCATTGTTTTAACTTTTGGATTCTCATCTTATAGAAAATGAGTGGACTTCAAAAAACAAGTAATTACCCGTATATTTTTTCTCCTTTCCTTCAAAACATCGAAATAAGGTTTTACCCCATTATGTTTTTAATGCATTTTTATACTATACGAAACATTGTCTTCTCCTTTTGGTTTCTTATTTCATAGACAACGATTGGAGGTAAAAACATGAAGATAAATATCTCCATATCATTTCCTTTCTTTTCATTGTCTAAAACATGAGTTCCGCCTTTTCATTAAAGATATTGATTATGTTTCTAACATATTATTTTCTATTTGGAAGTTAGCCCACCCTTCTACAACTCTACCATACAATACATTCATCTATCGCTCCATATAATGATCCATCAGCAACCTTTGCTACTTATTAACACCTTTGAAATCTACCTGCATCGACGTGTTTTCACATGTAAGTGAAACTATATTTTCACTTTTTTTAATTTGCAATGTCACTATTTGAGTGTTGTGATTCTATTGTTGAGCTTTGAAAGCAGCCCAACATTCACCCAAGAAAATTTCAACATTTGTAATTATTGTATTTGCTCAAAATATATGTAAAACAGGTAAAGTTATTGGTGTAAATGGGTTAGATATTTGGTTAAACTGACTTTGGTTTGACCCATTACATTTTATAAGTTTAAATTATTGTTATTTATATATAGAAATTATTGTTATTTAATTATTGCAATTTCTTATTCAATAATTTTGTCCATGAATTAAATAATAACAATTATTGTTATTGATAATTAAAGAATAATAACAACTAATTAATTATGGTAATAATAATAATAGTAATTTTTATTATTTCAATTTTTATTGTTTCTAATTTTTATGTTAATTTATTAGCAATTACATTAATTAACATAATTACAATCAATAATTACTAAAACAAAATTTTCAATTCCATTAATAGAACCATTATATTTACTTTCAAAATTTAAAAGTTTAATAATTTTGTTCTTCAAAATAACTTCAATAATTAATCATTGAAAGCTATTGATAATTAACTAATAATACAACAATATTCAAAATATTTTTTGTTATCCAATCACTTTAGTTTTTCAATCACTTATCTTTCCAAAATAATTATTTATAACTATTTTGTTATTCCTATTATCGTAAATAATTTTGTTATTTCAATCATTTCAAATTTTATATTGTTTTCAATTTTTTTCTCTTTAAAATTTATTAACAAATTTGCTTATAATTTCAAAATTTAAAGATTTAATAATTTTCAAAAATTATTAACAAAAACTATTATTTTGGTGTTTTTTATATTTAAAAATAATTATTGATAATTATTTTATTTTTTGTATTATTGTTAATAGTTCTATTATTTTAATCATTTAAAATTTGATATTACTCCAATGTTTTCTATTTAGAATTTATTAAAAACTTTTGATTTTAATTTAAAAAATATAAATATTTGATAATTTTCAATTGTTTTGATGATTTTGAATATGTTATTGGAAATTAGAAAATTTGTGCTAATAATTATTGAAATTGAAAACAATATTAATTGAAATAATAAAATTATTATTATTATTATTTTTTTTATTTAGTTATTATTACCATAATTATTTAGTTATAGTTATTCATTATTACCATAACAATAGTTGCTATTATTAATTCAAAAACAAAATTATTGAATAACATGATTAAAAAACAAAATACATTAATTAAATTACAATAATTTTTAATATATAAATAACATTAGTTTAAACTTATAAAATGTAATGGGTTAGACCTAAGGTGGTTTAAACAAAGATCCAATCCATTTACACCATCAACCTTACCCGTTTTTGCATCTACTCTATTCATTCAAAAGAGCAAATATAGTAGTTGTAAATGCATGGAAACCTGATTGAATGAATGTTGGGTTGCTCTCAAAACCCAGCAATATACTCCCAATACTTAGATAACAACATGGCAATATAGAAAATAAGTGAAAATATACTTTCACTTACCTATGAAAACTCATTGGTGGATATTTTATAAAGCAGACAAATGAATGTACATTGTGGTGGAGTTGTAGAGCTATGGTTTAGTTACAAAATATAAAAGAATATATTAGAAACATAATAGGAAGAGCTCATTTTCCGATATCTTGAATGAAAAGGGTGGAAGCCCCTATTTAGACGATGAAAAGAGGGGATATGAAGATATTTACCTTCTTATTTCTACCTCCAATCATTGTCTATGAGATGAGAAATTAAAAGAAGACAATGCTTCTTATGGTACGAAATCCATTAAAAACTTAATCGGGCAATGTCTATTTTGATGCTATGAAGAAAAAGGACACATCCCCTACTTAGATGAGGAAAAGAATAAAAATATATGAGGATAATTACATGTGTTTCAAAGTCCAATTATTTTCTATGAGATGAGAATCTAAAAGCTAAAACAATGGTCATTGTGGTCCTTATTTTGAAGTTCAAGCAACAGAAGATATGGGTTGGAGAAAAAAATAGTGTTTATTCTTAAGAAGATGGTTTTGGTGGAAGAAGAGAGGTGGAAAAGACAAGGAAACTTTCTAAGTAGCCTAGGAAGAGGATACGGCTAGGAAGCTATATTGGGTAGGTTCTTATTATACTACTCAGCTGTGAATGTGGATATCTAAACCATGATAGGATATGTTGAGTTGGCAATTTAAGAGTGGGAGAGAGGGTTGTTTAGGTGGCAATTATAGAGAGAACAAAAAGGGGTATAAGGCAAGGGGTTGCGAGTGCTCCGATGGGGTAAGTGAGCAATGAGAAGGCCACTAACATGGAAATATATGTATAAATATAATCTATATCTTTATATTACTCTTAAACATATAAATGAGAGTGTGGAACTTTTGTTAAACTAAAATACCCTAATTTTTTAATTTAGTTGCTCTCTAATTGTAAGGACAAAAATGTAATTCGAATAAAAATTTTCTCCTCATTCAAAGCCCTCTCATTAAGTTTTGTATTTGAGGGCATTTATAATAGAATACCCCTATTTTTTGAATTTAATCCCTTTATGATTACAAGGGCACAAAATGTAATTTGAACTACTACATTTCTTCTTGTTCAATTTTCTCTCATTAAGGTTGCGTTTGGTACCATTGCCACTTCTACTTGCAATGTTTTAGGTTGGTTAATACAAATTTTTGAGAAATTGCCTTATTACATCAGATAACCACTCCCACTAAAAAAAATAAGGGTTTTTATTGTTTACTCCACCTTAAAATTCATAATACAATCATAGTACAATTGTACAATTTGGGTCAATTTCATGGGGAAAAAGATGCAAAATTCATTAGGGGGGATAGTGTTTATAAGGGGAGCTAGGCATAAATACTTTGGATTGACCAATTATGAGGTGGACTTAATTGTAAAAATCCCAAAAAAAAAAAATACTAGCATCAGATTGAGTGTTGGCATTTATAATAGAAACATCAAATTGGACATTTCCTCAAGAAACAACAATGGTACCAAATGTTGTATTGATAATTCAAAGGATTTGTGATAGAAAAACGATATTCTCATAAAATTTGTATTGACTAACCTAAAATGTTGCAAGTAGAAGTGGCAATAATACCAAACACAACCTAAGTATCGTATTGGTAATAACTATAGGTCTATAACCAATACTAGATACATTACAATTGGATATGTATCCAGTCAATGGTGCATATCAAGGCATATTGTACTGTTGTGTTTCGGTCTATATCGTATTTTATCGGTCAATACACACCAATACAGACCGATATGCAATACTTTCTACTAAAAACTGAAGATAGAGTGATTCAAACCTAAGTCACATAGCGCACAATGCACTTAATACTTAAATCGACCTTTATACAACTAGGCCAACTTGCTTCTCATGTTAGTAAGTGAAACAAAATGACTTTTATTAATATAGTATCTACATGTGATCTAAAATAAATAATACATATCTATGTTTAATAATTCAAATTAAAAATCAAAATGAATAATATTCAAAATTAATATTTTATAAACTAATGAGATAAATAATCTACCAATTCTACATTAAAAGCAAGAGATGATATTCATCTCAAGAAATCTATACAAATAAAATATTAATAATAAAATAATTATTTTGGTACTTAAAAATATAGATATCTATGTGTATTTAAATTATTAATTAATATTTTAATTTACATTACATTAAATAACAAAATATTTAAAAATATAATATTAAATAGAATCTATCAAATCTATTAATTAACATTTATATCAAAAAATGGTTTTTAATTTTAAAAAAGTTATAGAAACAAAAGCATTAATAATGGAATAATTATTTTAGTAATTAAAAATTTGCATATGATATGTATCTAAAAAATTTTAGGGTAAATTACAAGGACCCTCGTGTACTATGGGATCAATGACAAAGCCCCCCTGCACTTTTTTTTGTGACAAAGACCCCTGAACTTTGGTCATTAGACAAAGACCTCCTTGATCGTTAAGTCAAATGAAAAGGTGTTAAAATACCAAAATACCCCACTAAACTGTTCAAATTTTCTTTTACTTGACATTCTTTCTTAGAACCTAACTAACCCAAAAATTAGGGGTGATCATGGGTCGGGCTTTGCACTTATTATAAGGGCTATAGCTTAGGCCCGGGATTGGCCCAAGGTTCCAGGCCTAAAATATAAGCCCTAGCTCAGGTCTATATGGGCCCAGGGCAGGCCTAATTTCTGGCCAATGTCACTCATATATAAAGCGTTACATATCTATATATTAAATGGCATAACATGCACATAAACTTATTTTATACATTATATAATACATGTCATGTTATAATATTTATATATAAAATATATAATATAATGTAAAATAACATGTATACATATATATACATTATACACAAAATGTGTAAGTTTAAATATATGCGGGCTGGGCTGGGTCCGGGCCGGGCTTAAAGTATTAAGCCCAAGCCCGACCCTAAAATTTGCAGGCCTGATGTGGGCCCGAGCCCAAGCCGGGCTTGAACACAAAACCCAGGCCCAGGCTCAGAATTTCCAAGCTGGGCTTGTGTGGGCTGGGCCAGGCCGGGATGAAATGATCACCCCTACCAAAAATACTTTTAATCATCACGGGAAAAGGAAAAAAAATCCGAGCTTGTTTGATGATAAATCTCTTAGCAGTGAGAAATTAATCTGACTTTCTCACCTATGTAAAACATCCTCTAGCTTTCGATTGTGAAATGTCACCTATGTTTTGTTTTTAAACAAAACCCTAGCATTTTTCTTCTTCCTCACTACCCAATTGAAACAGTCTTTCAAACGTCTGAGTTTGATCCGTCAAAGTAGCAATGATGGATGTTCAAATTGGAGATGCAGAGACCTTCACTTTCCAAGCTAAGATCAACTAGTTACTAAGCTTGATCATCAATACCCTCTATAGCAACAAGGAGATCTTCCTTCAGGAACTCATCAACAATGCCTTTGATGTGAGTGATCACCTTTTCTATTTCCACAACTAATGCTTGATGGATCTATTATTTATACTTGTGCTTTTTCCTTTTGAGTTATTCATTTCTTTTTTTTTTCTTTGTCTTATGCAGGCGTTGGACAAGATCCATTTTGAAAGTTTGACGGATAAGAGTAAGCTTGACGCACAACCGGAGCTTTTCATTAGGCTTGTCCCTGACAAGGCCAACAAGACCCTTTCGATGATTGATATTGGCATTGAGATGACCAAAGCATATATGAAAGAGAAGGATCTATGTTGAGGTTCTTTTGTTTTTAGTGCTTTGATCGACATCGGTTTTAATTGAAATTGTTCAACACAATAGATCTGGTTGACAACTTGGGGACAATTGCGAGGTCATGAACCAAAGAATTCATGGAGGCATTGCAAGCAGGGGTCGATGTGAGCATGATCAAACAATTCAGTGTGGGGTTCTACTCGGCTTACCTTGTTCCCGAGAATGTCATAGTGATCACTAAGCACAACAACAACGAACAATACATTTGGGAGTCACAAGGTGGTGGATCATTCACTGTCACCAATGACGTCAATGGAGAACAATTGGGTAGGGAACTAAGAACACCCTTTCCATTGACCATACTTCAGCATGCTCCCTTTCTCCCTCCCTTTACTCTATTACCACCCATCACCACTTGACCCTGCATCTCTCTCATTCTTCTCATTTTGCTCCTACTCCCTGTTTCTTCTAAGTTCAAACCCCTCACTTCTTGATCCAGCCATGTCTGATGTCATCAAAGAATGTTGGGATAAAAATCTGATACACTTGTAACTCCACCCTCTCAAAACAAAGGTATGTCCAAATTTTGATTTTTTTTAACCTTTGTCTTCATATTTTGCTTCTTATTTCTGAAACTTCAATTTGAGTCTATCATTTTTGCTTTTTTTTTTTTTTTTTGCTTTGTAGAACTCTATGGCTTGATCACTACATTTATATTACCCGAACTCTATGTTTCATGTTTGCATCGTCATTATGGTCCCAAGGCAAGCACAAATATTAACAATACAAAGTGTTAGATTATCTCATAAATTAAAGAAAAAAGTAATATAAATTATAAAAGGGTAGCTTGGGTATTTAGAAAATTTTAAATAGTAAGATGAAAACTTTTTTCAAAGTTAACTAACAGAACACCAATGGAGGGGGTCTTTGTCTAACAACCAAAGTTTAGGGGGATCTTTGTCACAAAAAAGTATACAGGGGGTCCTTGTAATTTATCCAAAATTTTAATAGATTTGATATATTTTAAATTGAGATTATATATTTTTATAAATTATTATTTGATATTTTAATTTACATATGAGAATTTAATATTTGGTTGACTTTTTTTGTTAATATAAAAAATAAAAATAGTAAAATATAAAATAATTGATATAATAATTAAAATATAATATATGCATATGTTATGTGTTTTTGACTATTGATTGATGCATTATCAATACAATTGTATGATATCTATGCATCCAGTTATATTAATTATAATATTTTTTTCATATACAATATTAAAATATACATTGCCTATGTATTTGTGCATTATTTGTGGCTATTTGATTTTGAATTTAGTATTATTAATGTATTTATGGAATTTGTATGTGTTTCATTAGCATATTCAAGCATTTCCATATTTTTTTGTTCGTTTTCATGCACTTCCAAAGTGTATTTGTATTTGATATGATACCCAATACTGATACTTTAATCTTAATATTTAGGGTATTAACTCTTACTCTCTCATTTAATCATATATTAATTAACCATATTAAAGAAAAATAAGTGTTATAAAGAACAAATGTTTTTTATTGCTAATATAAATTATATACAAATTTAAAAACCAACACAAAAATGGAGTTGTATTTTTATTTGGTAGTGAGTCAACAATTTAACCTTTTTGGGACAAATGTGTAGACCCTTGATAGGCTTATCAATGATACTTAAAACTTGTATAACTATATTTAAAATTATAAAAAATATATTTATATATATTTTATATATAATAAACTCAGTATCTTATATTTATATTAATTCACTATATATAAAAGTTGAAAAGTAATTAACTTATATTTTTTATATTTTAAAAAATTAAAGTGGAGTTGGATTAAATTTGAATCTGATCTAAGTCTATAAGGATTAAAATTCGAATATGCATGTGGTCTTTAAATCCAATAAAGTTATGAATTGGATTTGGATGCAAGTTTTCAATAATCGATCCAATCCATTTACAACCCTAAGCCTTGATGTAGTAGTAGTAATAATAATAATAATAATAATAATAATAAATCTATGCGCATCTCCCATATATATATATAAATAAATAAAGATTTAATATAATGAATTAACCAATGGTCCTAATATGCTCATTTCCCTAATTTCGATGTTTCACCCATTGTTTGGCATTTGCTATTCCCTGATTGCTTTGCATAATTTTGTATCTGTTTAGTTCTGTTGGCATTTATTGAGTAAACGTTATCACATAGGTGCCCCATCAACAAAGACCTCATTATGTACATCCATATATATTAATGTTTTGTAACAATAAACATCGATTTTTGTGCATCTCTCTCATATTAGAAAGTTTCATTTTGAAGCTTCCTCGAATGGGTAAGCATTTATTGGTACTTTTGCTAATGTAGTGTCTAATGGGGCTCGGTTACATGGGGTTCGGTTCGTTAGATTTGATCACCGGCCCGCTCCTGCCCGGTTTGTAAACATCGGTTGGGAGAGTCGGTAAACCGTAAACAACGCCGGTTGGTTGCTTCCATGGGTAGCGGTTCAGTCTGAGACTAGTCTGCGGCCTACATTACAAAGCTTCCTTTAACCTCTCTTGCCTCGCAAGCAAGGAAGATCAAAAGCTCCGAGTGGTGGCAGTAGCAGTTTAGCAGGAAAGAAATGGCACCCGAACCCGAAGAAGAGATCAACGAGAAGAATCCTCGACCCCTTGACGAAGATGATATCGCCCTTCTCAAAACTTACGTAAGCTTGGCGTTAAAACCCTAATCCTTTTTTCCCTCTCTTTCTCTTTTACAGCTTGAATAGATTCCGAAATTTGATCTGTTTTATTGCTGGCATATTATACTTGCAGAAGGTTACCTGTTCCTTACCTCTTGTTCTTTGCAGTTTTGCCTTTACTTTCAGTAATTGGCGGGAGGCCATGTTTTGTTTCTGGATCGTTTCTCTCTAACTGGGTTATCTCCTGTTTTGTGTAATTTTAGGGTTTCATCTATTCCGTGTATACGGATTTCGAACTTTCTTTTTTTTGTATTCTGGTTCAGCAATAAAAACTCTGTAGCTTCGGTGCTCTTTGATGAGTTCTTACTGAAGTCCTTGATTGTTGCATTTAGCGATTTGCTTCCAACTTCTGTAATGTAGCGGCAATGCCATGCCTGCTGCTATTGAGTCCAGTTGCGGGGAGTGAAGACTCCATTAAAGTAGGATAAAATTGAACCCGGTATCCTTTGCAATATCCTCGGTGGATCATGTGCAAATAACAATTGGAATATGGGGAGAAAACTCCTTAAAACATAAAATCTCCGGCAGGAAACTTACATGATTTACTTAAAAGAGCTTCGTGGGTTGGATAATGAGAGAAAGCTCGGAATCCCATAGTTTAAAAGATATTCTTCTTGATACGTTGAAATGGATAAACAAGATTCATTTAGCTGACTCTAAAATCTAAATAGTGGGGATAAGGCCAAGTTGACGGCTATGCTCATTGAAAACCCGACAAAGAGAAATTATAATTACACAAGATAGAAATTACGACAGGGAGACAAAGAAGTTCTCTCCCATAAATCCGGTATGACCCAATAAACTCTTGAGAACTTGCTTTAACTTGTTACCTGTCGTCTTCTGTTTGAATTTTGAAATAAACTCTTGAAAATTCTGAACAACTTTAGTAATACTTGAAGAAAATAATTTGGAAAATCAGAATGCAATATGGCTGTCTGAGGAGGAAAACCTTTTTGTGGCCTCTCATGCCCGGAAATTTGGTCTGGAGTCAACATGAAACCTTTCCTCTCCACCATTCTCTTATAAACCCACTGCTGTTATTCTGGGGCCAAAAGACCCGTAATTACACTTCAGAGTTAATCCAAAATAAAATTAGGTTTCTACTTTACTGTTTTGGTAAGAACATTAGAAACTCGTAATGAGAAGCACATCCTATCCCTCTCTCTATAGATTTCCCTTGCAAAGCATGTGACACATAGCTATAAATAAAAACTTTTCTCTTTCAAGTTGATTTTATTTTGGTTGCTGGTTGTTTTGCATCTTTCTGCCCAAACTTCTTCTCAGGAAGCTTCTGGCTATGTTCTTTCTTGGATTATTGTGCAAGTTTAAAATTTCAGTTTTTCCTACATTCCTCCATTCCACGATACATGTTTAGAGGTCTCTGTAGTGCGTTCCTATATCCATTTCAATGTTCTGATTGCAGGGTCTGGGGCCTTACTCTACTAGCATAAAGAAAGCGGAGAAGGAAATCAAGGAAATGGCCAAGAAAGTAAATGATTTATGTGGTATGCTTCTTAGGCCTGTTATAATTTAGAGGGTTTGTTGCATGTTCAGTGCCAGGCTTAATGCATGTCATTGATAATCTACAAAATGTAATTAATAAACTATTTTGAGTATCTGGATTAAAATATCTTTCATATTTCTTGAGAGGAATTGGATAGACTGAATGTATATCAGCCTGGCTTGATATACACTTATGTACTTGACAAAAAGGAAAAGCATAGTATTTCATTTTGTCAATATAAAACAAAAACAAGATACCCCTGTACAACTAGAAACTGAACACAGGAAATGTACAAAAACACCTTTACATCCCCAAACAGAAATCCCTTGACTGTTTACAAAAAAAATCCCATTAATAATTGCATTCATCCCTTAAAATAATTTGTTAATCGCCACGCCAACTAAGATTGTATTTTTCCTATAACCCTTCATATCTTTTTTATTGTCTTTTTGTTTTTTATAATTTACTGATTCTGTGAAATGCATATCATATTGTGATTCTTATCTGCTCCATAAATCAGCAAGGTTCTTATAATCCTAAAAGGTACTTGTTTTACTTGTTTTCTTCTTCTTGCTTTTATGAGCAATTGGGAGATTTCAAAGATGCTCTCTGTACACTTCTTATGATCAATAGATTTTTTTTATTAGATAACACTTAAGGTGAGTTAGTTACAAATGATACATAGAATGCCTGCTTAGCATTCTCCTAGTGGGGCTGATGCCTTCCCCATCCCCTTACATGCAGTTCCCTAAACAATAGCCCAATACAATTGTTCCCTGTTCACCCCTTGTCTTGCCATGGCATCAGCCATCATGTTTGCTGATCTGCATGTCTATATGAAACTTGCATTCAGTTCTGAAATCAGGGTTCCCTGTTCACCCCTTGTCTTGGATTTTTGACATTCAAAAATCCATCAGTTTCTGATAAAAAGATGCTGTTTCAATCCCCATCTGTCCACTTAGAAGTTGTATCCATGGATCAATATTTATTAATGTTGATATAAACAAAACTCCAGTTTGTAAAATAGCATTGTTTTTTAGTTAAGAAATTTATGCATAATCTGGATAAAAAATCTCTGATGCAAGTGCATATGTCTTTTGTTGATTGTACTTATTTACTCAATGGAGTGTGACTTTCATAGGCCTACAATTTATAGAAGGTAATAATTGACATATTAAGTGATTGATATCAATCTGTTGAATGAATATAGAACTTTTTATTCTTTTTTTTGGTCTTAACATTTTCATCTATTTGTATCACATAGTGCATCTATATATTATTTCTTTCCTACTTATCAATTGATATCTTCCAATTGTTGAATCAACACTCTTAGTCTCTCATGGGGTCAAATCCCAAAAAATATTTTGCTTGGAATGTGATCTGCCAGTCAATATATGAAACTCTTATACCTGACATAAAGAGGATATTTCCTTTACAAATCACATTTAAACGCCCAATAGAGGTTAGATTGACATTGGTAAGCACTAAACAGTAAACCATGGTTCATTCATTGGATGGTGTAGATATTAGTTATTGGATTTTAAATTACATATATCTGGCATATGTTTATCTGCATTATATTGATATATATACATTGAACATGGCTTTGCCCTGCTCTAGTACTTCATGAGTACTTTGGGATGATCTCTGGTCTCTGCACTTCCATTCTTATGGGCAAGTTTGTTATTTTGTTAAATTTCACAATACTAAATTCTTAACATTTTTCAGTACATCTTTTGGATTACTCTTCCTTGACATCATCACTGTTACTGCCTTTCTTCATCCATTCCTTAAGAATTGGACACCGGACACCTATGCTGGTCTTATTTTATGCCTGAATAGGGTTTGCTTTTATTTGAACTATAGGTATTAAGGAGTCTGATACTGGTTTAGCGGCACCCAGTCAGTGGGATCTTGTTTCTGATAAGCAGATGATGCAGGAGGAGCAGCCTTTACAGGTACTGTTTTATATATATTTGTCCACATTGAAGTTTTGAATCAAGAATCAACAGTAGGCTGAAGCAGTGGTTATCCTGGAATGTAGGTTGCAAGATGCACAAAGATAATTAATCCAAATACTGAAGATGCGAAGTATGTCATAAATGTCAAGCAAATTGCAAAAGTATTTTCTGCCCAATGTCAATTCTTTTACTCAGCAATTCTTTTGGAAGTAGTCATAGCTTATGAAATTTTGACATGCAATGAGTTGTTTCTAGTAACTTCTTTGTTTCATTTTTTTTTGGCTGCAGTTTGTTGTTGGGCTCGGAGACAAAGTTTCCCCAACTGACATTGAAGAAGGAATGCGTGTTGGGTAGTCTTTCTGTTTATCCTCTTTGATATTTCATTTTCCATTTTTGTAACTACTAAGATCTTTCTCATTCCGACATTTGAAGAATCAACATTTTCATATTGATTGTCTGGACTTTGAAGATACAATGGCATATATGCTGGAAAATTATTTAGTGAATAGTCTTTTTTTCAGTCATCTCTTCATTCCTTGTGGCAGTGATTCCAGATTTTGCATTATCAATATATGGGTTGTAATTGCAAGCACATAGTTAAATACTTAGTTTTATCCAGCAAATTGTAAGAAAGGGGTCATTACCCAATGTGGATCCTGGCTATCCAGGGTATTGTGAGGATAGATTGGACAAGGTCCTAACCTTTGGCTTCTTTTGCACAAAGTGATTACGAATTTACTATCAGACAGAAACACTGTCTCACATTTGTCAACCTGAGATTTTACCATAGGACCAATTAATGGCTCCATCTTCCAATAAAAAGAGAATAACTTAGGAATATCTTGTCTTCCATTGTTATTATGTATCTACTAAAACATACTGGACTTGATATATTAGGATGTATGTTTTTGCTAATGAACGGTTTGCTGGTTTCAATGAGCTATTTTTTGTTTTTATTTTGTTGTTTATGGGTATAAAGACAACAGATGTTGAGAAGTAGGGGTGAGCAAATTTTGGTTGAAATTGAAAAACCAAACCAAAAATTTCAGTTTCAGTTTTGCAGTTAGGTTATTTTGGTTCTCAGATTTGAAAATCTGGTTAACTGAAAAAACCAAATTAACTTAGGTGGCGTTTGATAAATCTGAAATCTGAAATCTGAAAAGTTAGAAAGATATTAAAAGTGTTTGGAATCTGAAAAGAGGCATTAATGCTTTTCTACTTTTTAGAGGCTCTAAATATTAAGCTTGTTTGTATTGGACCAAACCTTTAACATCTGAAATGCTTTGATTTTACTATTTTACCCCTAGAATAGACTATTTGGTAAATTTGAGCTCAATTGGTACTGTTTCATATAAATAAATTATTAAATTCAAAAATAATATTAAAAATATGAATAAATTATAAAAATAAAAATAAGTTATTAAAATAAGAATGAAATTGAAAAATAAATATAAAATTAGAAATTAGAAATAAATAATTAAAAGTTAAAATAATAACGAAAATAGTAGTAAAGTCCATGAAGCAATGAGAAAATATTTAATAATTAACAAATTAATATCTTAATACTATTAAAATATTAATAATTAGTAAAGATTAAAATAATTAATAATTAATACAATAAAAATTATAAATAATTTATTAAAATGAGAATAAAATTGGAAAGTATGTATAAATTTATAAATTAAAAATAAATTATTAAGAATTAAAATAATAATAGTAAAGTCTATGAAACAATTTAAAAATATTTAATGATTAGAAAATTAATATCTTAAAAACTATTAAAATATTTAATAATTAATTAAAATTGAAATAATTAATTTTACATATTTTGGCTTACATTAGTTGCAAAGGTAGCAAATGGTACATAGAAGACAATGGGTGGGAGTGGAGAAGAGATGGAGAGGGAGGGAGGTGTTAACCGCCGTTGCTGAGAGTTGCAGCGGCGGTGGCAGGATTTCACAGCGAGGCCTCTTGCAACAGAGATCAACGGCGACGAAGCCAAATGGGACGGAGAAGACAGTGGTCGGGAGTGGAGAAGAGATGGAGAGGGGGGGGGGAGAGAGAGAGAGAGAGAGAGAGAGAGGAAGGGAGGGTGTTAACCACCGCTGCTGAGAGTTGCAGCGGTGGTGGCGGGATTTCACAGCGAGGCCTCTTGCATTAGAGATCGACGACAAACTTAGAACAAAAATGATCGTGAAGGACTGGGACCCTTTCTTCGAGTTCTCAAAGAGAGAAAGAGGGGGAAGAATGGGATTTGAGAGATTTCCGGTGACATCTCCATGGCAGGGTTTCTTCAAGTTCTCTTAATCGCCATCTCCCTTCTCGTTCGATGACAATGAAATATGAAGGATATGATTTGTCGTTATTAAAAATATAAAGGATATTTTAGACTTTTCGCCAGGTCTGAAACGCATCTGACCACGTTCAGTGCCTGGCCTGGGTCTTAAAGTTTAAGATCTGAAAATGGCATTCAGATAATTTTTAAGACACGACTCCAAACGCCTATTACCTCTGAAAAGTAAGTTTTTCAGAATTAAGAGGCAAATTCAGCATTATCAAACGTGGCCTTCATTTCATTGTGGGATATTTGGTTTATTTGGTTCAGTTTTAACCCAAATAAAACGAATGCTCACCCCTATTGAGCAAAAGATTTCTTTGCTAAATTCTGGTGCAGAATATGAACTATCAAACTTCCAGATCTGAAAATTATGATGTTAATTGCACTCCTGGAGTACTTCCTAGTAAAATGTTTATTCAAATGAGTACTGCGAGAACCTTGCTGTCAGGAGCTTGGTTCATGAACTATTCTCATATGATTGTAATTCTTACAAGAAGTAAATGATATATAGTTTTCTGACGTTTATTCCTTCATATAGAGCTTTTTTATAATTAACTCCTATTTTGGTGAACGTCATTATTTTCTTATTTGGTTTCAGGGTGGATAGAAATAAATATCAGATTCAGATTCCATTGCCTCCAAAGATTGATCCAAGTGTAACCATGATGACAGTAGAAGAGAAGCCTGATGTTACATATAATGATGTTGGTGGATGCAAGGAGCAGATTGAAAAGATGCGAGAAGTGTGTAATATTTCCTTGTTCTAACAATATATACTTCTTGGAAAAGGGCAAATATATTAAAGTCCAGACATGTGTGTATATGCTATCATATCATTTGGCTTTGGTTTAATAATTGAAAGCCAAGCGTGTTTATGCTATTATTGTTAGATACCCTGTTTTGTACCTTCATTTAACCTTTATATGCTTTTCTTTTTGCAAGGTTGTTGAACTGCCCATGCTTCATCCAGAGAAGTTTGTGAAGCTTGGAATTGATCCTCCCAAGGGTGTTCTCTGTTATGGTCCTCCTGGAACTGGCAAAACACTCCTAGCTAGAGCTGTAGCCAATAGAACTGATGCTTGTTTTATTCGTGTTATTGGAAGTGAGCTTGTTCAGAAATATGTGGGTGAGGGTGCTCGCATGGTTCGGGAGCTTTTTCAGGTTATTGTCTGAATGTGAATTACCCATTTTGATCAACTAGGTTTTTTATTTTGCAACAAACTGTTTCCCTAATTTTCAACCTTGTTTGGTCCTTGGGCATCATCTGCTTTTTTTTTCTGACATTTTGATTTTCTTTAGATGGCACGTTCAAAAAAGGCTTGCATCGTCTTTTTTGATGAAGTAGATGCCATTGGTGGTGCACGTTTTGATGATGGTGTGGGTGGAGACAATGAGGTTCAGCGAACCATGCTTGAAATTGTTAACCAGCTGGATGGTTTTGATGCTCGAGGAAACATTAAAGTTTTGATGGCAACAAATAGGTTTGTTATCTGTGCTATTGGTTGTTAGTCAATTAGCCATTGCAGTAAATATTTGTCTCTTCATTAAATTTTTATGCCCGGCCAACTTTTGTCTTCAAATACAATTGGATAGTTTTTTCTTTTCTTTTCTTTTTTTGATAACAGTAACAGATTTTATTAATGAAACAGAAAAATATGTACAAGTACAGCTTCCCCAGGGGAGGTAGACTGTGTCCAATACAATTGGCCCCTGTTTCCCCCTTGTTAGCTAATGTGTCAGCCAGCCCGTTTACAAATCTTGATACCTACTGTATTCTTATCAGCATATCCCGTACTAGGCGTTGAATCCTTTTTAGCACCTCCTTGTGAGCTCACACTTCCTTTTTCTAATCCTTTAGCCACCCAACCCCCACTTGAGAATCACTTTCAATAATTAACCTGTCAATATTCATTTCTTTTGTCCTTTGTTTTCCAACCAATACTGCAAAGAGTTCAGCTCTTGTAGAGTCCCCAACCAATCAAAAAGCTTGTATCATCATTGTATGAATTACCTATCACATAGGAAGCTTCCTTGCACAATATGCCATATTTCTGCCATGCACAGGGATGATGTGACCAATCCAAGCCATCAAGCAAGTACTGAACCCTTGGTTAACCCACCTGTACAATCTTCCAGTTCACATCAATCTGTGACCCACCTTCTACTAGAGCTGCAAATGACATCCATTTATCTGAATTCAAATTTGATCTGGTTTAGGGCGATCTGGGGGCAATCTGGGGGCAATCTATTTATAATTTGATCATATATGGATCACTCCTATCCAATCTGATATAATCTGGTTCAATTTAACTTTAATGTATATGTTTATATAAGAAGAAAAATAGCCTTTTGAGAAGAAAGGACTGTTTAGAAAGTTGCAAAAATTCAAAAGAAAGTAGCAGAAATCAGAGTTCAAGAGGAGAGAAGAAGAAGAAGAAGAAGAAGAAGAAGAAGGTGGCGGCAACTTGGGTTCAAAGAAGCCCCTAATTCTATTTCATTAAGTTAAACTTTGGTAATTTACTGAGAAGCCCCTAGTTGGGCAGAAAATTAAAAAGACATAACATAAGAAAGAATAAAGCCGAGATTAAGGCCCATTACAGCAAAGAACATAAAAGATAAAAAAGGATAAATAGCTTATGGGCCATTCGGCCCATCTTCTCTACACTCCCCCACAATCTTAGCATAGATGTCAATCATGCCAGTATCATGCTGAAGTTTAGCCTTGGGAATGCCCTTGGTGAGGAAATCAGCTAACTGTCATTTAGAGGTGATGAAAGGTAGATACACTTCTCCAGAAGCTACTCTTTCTCGAATGAAGTGTCTGTCAACTTCAATATGTTTAGTTATGTCATGTTGCACTGGGTTGTGAGCAATGTTGATGGCGGCCTGATTATCATAGTATAACATCATTGGCTTATCATGCTCAATACCTAGTTCCTCCATCAAGGATCTAAGCCACAATAGTTCAGAAACTCTATGAGCCATGGCTTTGTATTCTGTTTCGGCTGAAGATCGAGCAACAACTGATTGTTTCTTGCTTCTCCAATAGACAATATTACCTACCACCAAACTACAATACCCAGAGGTAGATCTTCTGTCATCAATGTTTCCGGCCCAGTCAGCATCTATGTAGGCTTCAAGTTTCATATGGTCATGCTTAGCAAATAGAATTTCCTTTCCAGGGGATCCCTTCAAATAACACAGAATCTGCTTTGCTGCTGCCATGTGAGTATCCCTGGGAGCATGCATGAATTGACTGATACAACTGACAGTATATGCAATGTCTGGCCGAGTCATGCATAGATAAAGAAGTTTTCCAAGTAGTCTTTGAAAGACTCCCTTCTAACAATATTGCATCTGAAGCAGAGAGTTTATGGCTCATATCGATAGGAATAGCAATTGGTCTAGCGCCTATCTTCCCTGTTTCAGAGAGCAAATCAAGAACATACTTTCTCTGAGAGATAAAGATCCCATCCTTGGATTTAGCAACTTTTATGCCAAGAAAGTATCTTAGTTTCCCTAGATCTTTGATCTCAAACTCTGTATGAAGGAAAGATTTGAGATCATTAATCCTTGAGACATCATTACCAGTCACAACAATATCATCAATATACACAATTAGGTCAACGACTAAGGATCCTCTCCTCTTCACAAAGAGAGTATGATCAGACTGTGTCTGTACATAGCCGAAGCTAACAAGGGCAGCCCTAAACCTTTCAAACCATGCTCTAGGGGACTGTTTGAGTCCATAAAGAGATTTCTTCAGCCTGTAGACTTTTCCTTTCATATCTGCTTCATACATCCCTGGAGGAAGAGACATATAGACCTTCTCATGTAATTCTCCATTCAAAAATGCATTCTTTACATCCAGTTAATGAAGTGGCCAGTCTAAGTGTGCAGCCAAAGATAGCAGAACTCTCACAGAAGTCATCTTGGCAACAGGGGCAAAGGTCTCCAGATAATCAATCCCATATGTCTGTGTATAGCCTTTTGCAACCAGCCTAGCATACCTTTCAATGGTGCCATCAGCATGATATTTGATAGTAAAAACCCACTTACAGCCTACTGGATCATTCCCTTTAGGCAAATCAACCACTTCCCAAGTGTCATTCTTGTGCAGGGCATCAATTTTTGTTCTCATAGCATCCCTCCATTCTGGAATATTAAGAGCTTTTGACATAGACCTGGGAATTGGGTTAGAAGCAACAGAAGAAAGGTAGACAAAATATGAAGGAGAGAGCAAACTATAAGAAAGGTGTTTGGAAATGCAATGTGCAATACACTTTCTTTTTCCTTTCCTATTAGCAATGGGGATATCAAGGTCTGGGAAGGATGGCTCCAAAGGGGTTGCAACAGTACCTATTGTCTCATCTGTAACTAGAAGTGCATGAGGTTTATGTATTGTAGGGGAAACAATCTGCTCATTTCTAGTTCTTTGCCGTTGATACAACCTGGGATTAAAAAGAGGGCGAGGAGGTAAAGGAGGAGGAATAGGAACACTGGAATGAGAGTGAAGTGACTGATCCTCCCTTGACTCATTTGAAGGAGGAAGAGACTCAGCAAAAGACTCAACTGGGACAGGAAGAGGAAGAGCAAACACCTGTGACAAATCCTCCCCCTTTGGACAATGTCTCTCCAGAGAATAACCATAAAAGGAAGAAAGCTCATCAAATGTGACATTCATTGGGACATACCGAGTGTCAGTCTTCGGATCAAAACAACAGTAACCCTTCTGTGTGGGGGAATAACCAAGGAAGATACACTTGTGTGCTTTTGGTTCAAATTTATGTCTCTGGACACTTGGGATATGTACATAACAAGTGCAACCAAAGACACGAAGAGGAATAGGAAAAAGATCATTGTCCGGACGAAGAAGATTGAAGGGAGACTTAAACCCTAAAACCCTGGATGGCCTACGGTTTATAAGGTAGGTAGTAGTGAGAACAACATCACCTCAAAATTTTGTAGGGACATGTGAGGCAAATAGAATACTTCTTGCAACTTCAACAATATGTCTATTTTTTCTTTCAGCAACTCCATTCTGTTCTGGGGTCCTAACGCAGGAGCTTTGGTGAATAACCCCTAAATCAGTGAGATAGCAGGTCAGGTTTTTCTCAAAATATTCTTTTGCATTGTTGGATCTGAAAATTTTAATTCTGGTATCAAACTGGGTTATGACAAATTCATGGAATTGCCTCACAAGTCTGGGAACTTCATCACGAAACTTCATAAAAAATATCCAAGTGAATCGAGAAAAGTCATCAATGAACAAGATAAAATATTTGTAGCCACCCATAGAAGGTAAGTGGTAAAGCCCCCACACATCAGAGTGCACAATATTAAAAGGAGAAGAGTATCTTTTATTACTCAGAAGATAACTGTTTCTACAATGTTCGTTCACAAGACTCACAATGAAGACTGGACAAATTAATTCCCTTAAACAGTTTTGGGAATAAATGACTTAATGCAGAAGAAGAAAGATGACCCAAACGAAAATGACATGACTCAACTGATGGACTCTGTAGATGTAGACGCAAAAGCAGCTTTTCTAGGTTATTCATGGCACTGTCCAGGAGTATCCAACAGATATATTCCATTCGCCTCACGGCCACTCCCAATCACCTTCTGATACTCCAGATCTTAAAAAACATAGTAGGAAGGAAGTTTACACAACAGTTTAACGACTTAATTAGGTTACTTACAAATAACAAGTTTGTATTTAGTCTGGATACATGAAGAGCAGAAGGAAGAACCAATGAGTCTGTAGCCTTGATGGTTCCCTTGTCGGAGATAGGGGCAAGAGAGCTTTCAGCTAGGGTGATTTTGTCACGCCCAGGAAGTAAATCATATGAAACAAACAAAGTAGAAAGGCTGGTCATATGATCAGAAGTACCAAAATCAATAATCCAAGGGATCCTACGATTACCTGAAATGGTTGCATGATTGGCAGAAGCCCGTATACCTGAATGAGCAAATGTAGAAGAGGTTGAATTTCCTGGAGGGTTGGAAGAAGAGGTCACACCCTCTAGTTGACTGATCATCCTTCCAAACTTCTCATATTCTGCCTTCATAGCTACTAACTGCTCACTAGCCGTCATCTCTTCAGTTTGGTATCTGTCACTATCTGGACCAGCAACAACATTAGCACTCCCTCCCTTTATATTATCAGGCTTCTTCTGAAACTGAAGTGGTAGGAGCTCAGGATGCAATTTCCAGCACTTGTCTTTAGTGTGTTTTGGCTTTTTACAGTTCTCACAGATAATCTCTTTCTTCCTTGAGCTACTTGGAGTCCCTGCAACCCCCTTGGGTTTCACTCCCATACTAGCAAAGTGATTATTTAGACCAGCCCCTTGGACCTGGACAAGTCTTCTGCTTTCTTCACTACTTACCAAGGCATATGCTTGAGACAGTGAGACACTATCCTTGGATAAAATATTTTGCGTTGTAATGTTGTACTCTGGATTTAGCCCTGTCAAGAACTCAAACACCTTGCTTCTCTCAACCAGTTTTCTGTAGGTCTCAGCATCATTAGTGGTGTCCCAGGCTACAGCTTCTATCAAATCTATTTCTTGCCATAAAGACTTCAGTGTTGAGAAGTATACAACTAATGGTTTCTCCCCCTGTCTCAAATTCTTCACATCACTTCTCAACTTGTAAACCCTGACCACATTTAATTTTTGGGAATAGGTTTCAGCAACACTATCCCAAATTTCCTTTACTAAATTCATCCACAAATAGTGCTGACTAATCTGTGGTTGCATTGAATTCACAAGCCATCCAATAACAGTATAATTTTCTTGCATCCACTTTTCATATGATGGATCATCTTCCGGAGGAGCCTTTTTGCTCCCAAAGATAAAACCCCACTTGCCTCTACTACAAATATGAATCTTTACTGATTGTGACCAAGCCAGATAATTAGTTCCATCCAACTTGACTGTGGTCACAGCCAGTAGAGAGTCTACAGAGGCTCCCGGAACCTGTTCGGATTCAGTAACGTGCTTGTTTTTAAAGTCTGAGGAGTTCATCTTCTTAAATACTTCAAAAATGACTTAAAACAACTTCGAATAACAACAAATGAAGACAGAACAAAAACCGTGTTATGACCCAACCTCTATGCAGCCGTACCAGTAACCTGCATCACACCCGGAAGCTGGGAAATACGGAGAAAACTCAGTCACTCCTTGTAGACTTCACAGAACACCAATCCACTTGATCCGATCTTCAAGAAGGAGAATGAGAAAGCCTTCATTCACTGAGTGCCCAATTCAAACTCATTGTGGGGCCCACAATCAAATTTCTCCAGAAAATTAGGGTTTCGGGCAACACACTTGAATCTGTCAAGAGGACGACAAAACCAGTCCCCTTCTCTCCAGAAACCACTAACAACTGGGTTGAAATAGGTTTCTTTAACTATTTATACGATTCAGTTCTCCATACACACTGTGTATGGGAAAAAAGGTGAGAAAAAAAAGGGAAAAACAAGTCTGCTCTGATACAAGAAGAAAAACAGCCTTTAAAGAAGAAAGGACTGTTTAGAAAGTTGAAAAAATTCAAAAGAAAGTAGCAGAAATCATAGTTCAAGAGGAGAGAAGAAGAAGAAGGTGGCAGCAACTTGGGTTCAGAGAGAGATTTTCTAACATAATCTCTTTTCTTACTCCCTTAATTCTATTTCATTAAGTTAAACTTGGGTAATTTATAGAGAAACCCCTAGTTGGGCAGAAAATTAAAAAGACATAACATAAGAAAGAATAAAGCCCAGATTAAGGCCTATTATAGTAAAGAACATAAAAGATAAAATAGGATAAACGGCCTATGGGCCATTCGGCCCATCTTCTCTACAATATATACTTAAAATTTATATTCTATCTATTAGTAAAGTTGGTTTGAATATTTTGGTTTTACTAAAAGGCCATTAGTTCAAGTTTCATAAAATTTATTTTCAATATATTTCGTTCATGATATAAAATATCAAAATCATTTTTAGTTCATTTTATTAAATATATAATATTTTGATTATTTTTATTTTAACTTATTAATGTTGTTCAATATCCATTTTTGTTCAATCAAATTTGAATCTACCTTATAAGGTAGCCCAAAACAGAGGAGCCATGAACTTGTGCATCCTGTGTTATAGATTAAAAGTATTGATATGCACAATATGATGAATTTGTGCATCCTGTGTTTTGATTGACCAATACAGTAGGATTAAAAAAAGAAGTGAGGGGAGGAGCCATGAACTTCGTGAAGGCTAACCGATGGAGAAAGTACCTCAAGGTGGAGGCGAAGAACTTTATGCTGGAAGAACTAAGAATCAGAGGGCAGATTAGCTTGAAAATCAGGGAAGATAAGCTGGCTATGGTGCTATTGGTAGGACTGAATGTGGTAGAATGGTTCAGAGACTTTGTAGTTGCAGCATGTGCAAAAGGAAAGGACATGCTGGAAAGAACTTATAACAGACGTGGGAAGGAGATATGTGGTGGAAAGCAGGAAAAACCACAAAGGATTCTTCATAACACTTTCAAAGCAGTATGATAATGCCAGGAAGCAGATGGTCTGCTTTCCAGAAGGAAGGAAGAGCCTAGGGTGGATGGAAATAGTCAAAGCCGTAAGAGATTTTATATCTAGAATGAAGATGAAACAAGAAAAAGGTGTGGAGAAGAAGGCAAGAGAGGTTGTCCTAAAGAAAAGAGTGAACTTTGAGCCTCCCAACAGAATGGTCCCTACCTTAGTGCAAGGTGGAAACAGAGCAACAATATTGACTTCGACAGCAACAGGAGAGTGGTCCAACAAACTGATAGTTGAAGTCGATAAACCAGGTAGAAATTGGGAGGAGATTGCTGAGTTGGTCACAAAACAACTGAGGATGACCACATATGTATCAACTCTTTTTGATGGATGCAAAGCTTTGCTAGATCCTCTGGACAATAAGACAGAAGTTGAGGCCGTGTGCTTGCAAGATAAACTGGGGTCGGTGAACATTTACAGGTGGTCTCCTTCATCAAACTCGAAGGAATACTCGGTAATGGATGGAGTTAAAGTACGTGTGGTGGGTCTACCTTTCCATCTATGGAAGGATGAAGTAGCAGATGCCATCGCAACATTATGTGGAGCAAGATTGGTGGGTGTGTTTTGGGGAGATTTAAGGTCTGCAGCAATCTTATTAGATGGTGTCGAGCCTGAGGAGATTCCAGGAAAGTGAATTTGAGAGTTGAAGGAGTGTTCATGGCGGTCTGGTTGACTTCCTCCATTGAAGCTGAAATGTGAAAGGAAGCTCGTAGGGAGGAAGATGGTAAGGTTGAAGAAGAAACATTTCGTGGCAGTAAGGGGTTGGCTAACCTACAAGGTAGACACAGTTACACAAAAGAGGGCAAGCAAGCTTTTGGCAATTCAAAAGCTTTGCTGAAGGAGTCACAAACGTGATCAACAAGGCATGAGATGGACACCTGACAGAACATATGCACTAGCAGTAACACATGGCGTCCAAGCTACTTCATTAAATGCACATGTTTGACTGAGAAAAGGTGAGAAGGGGGCAGAGAGTAAGGGAGCTGAAAAGCTGGGGATTTTTAAAATTAATAGAGCCCAATCTCTACCCAATCCGGGCCAGATAATTGGGAATGGGCCTCCCCCAAGTGGTGGGCCTCAGTTTTTAGGCCAAATATTAATAGAAGGAACAATGTTTATAACGGGCCGATCATTGGGGGCCTATCTAAGGCGGGACAAAAGGAACATTTTGTTAAAAGTCCAAATGGGCCGAACATTATCAACCCATCAAAGGGGATCACATGTTTTTTAAAAGGTCACGTGACTAAGGGGGGGAGAGTCGATAGATGGTAAAGTCCATCTGTCTTCTTCGTTGACCTCAATAGGCCGAATACCACGAAGAGAGAAGTTTGCCATTTCAGGGAACTCCCTACACTGGGTCGCGCCAAAAAAGATAAACAGACTGTCACCAGAAAGACGCAATCCAAGGAGCTTCAGGCGAAGTGATCTTGAAGGGCAGAAGGAGCATGTGTGCTTTGAGGAAGACGAAGCTAGTGAGACCGATTCAGACTGTATAGTGAGCTTAGGGAGCATTGACCTGAGCAGAATGAGAAATGTTTTTGATGAAGACAGTGGGGTACAGAGGTGCTTTTTCAAGAGAACAAGGAAGAAGATGTTTCTAAAAAAGATGAAGAAGATGATGTGAATGATTTGGATCGTCTGACAAGAGTTGAGGTTCAGGTGATGCCTGCACTCGCAAGGAAGTCAGCCCAGTAGCTTAAGAAAATCAGGATACAAGGCCGGTAAGGAAAAATCCTAACACCTTGGTCTGTATTGTAATATCGGAAGAAGGGAAGCACATGAAGAATAGTTCAATTGCTAAAGCTGATGGGGTATTGACTCCTACTATAAACTCTCTAAGGAAAGATCAATCACAGGGAACAGATTTAGGCCCCTCTCCTTGTGCACATTCCCCTCCCTTGTTTGATGGTCTTTTGGTTCCCAACAACACAGTATGGATGTCCTTTCGGTTTTGGTTACTAATGTGCCTTTTGTGCTTGTAACAAATACTCCAAAATCCCAAGCGGAAGTTCCAGTCAGGGGAAAGAGAAGAGAGAACGGCGGTTCTGAGAGAGAACTGAGAGGGGAAGAAGCGGCTCCTAGAGAGAGAAAGGAGGAGGAATTAGAGAGAATATGGGAGATGATCTGTGCATTGTTGGAGGAATACAAAGAGGAGGAGGAACTAGGCCAAAAGGAGAGAGCAAAAATTCTCAAGAGAAGGAATTCTGTAGAAGTTCCGAGTTGGGGGGAGGGGTAGCTGAAGTTAATGCACCATCTAGGAAGTTCGAGGGTAACAATAAAAGGAAAAAGAAAAAGAGATCAGAAGTGGAGAGATTGATTTTAAATATTGAGGGTGACATTGAATTTAGCGGGAGAGGGGAAAGAAGAAAGATTCTGTAGTAGGTGGAATCTCTTGGGAAGGGTTTTTTGAAAAGTACTGAATGAAAATCATAAGTTGGAATGTAAGAGGATTGGGAAGCGAGAGAAAGAGAAAGGCTATTAAAGACCTACTAAGAAGAGAGAAACCGGACATAGTATTGATACAAGAAACCAAGTTGGCAGAAATGGATAAAAGGTGGCTCAGAAGTGAATGGAGATCAAGAGGAGTTTGCTGGACCTCGGCCCTTGGGGTGCCTCTGGAGGTATAGTAACACTATGGAGGGAGGATGTCGAAGAATCATTAAAGGTTAGGAATGTGGGGGATGGATTTACCTGGGTTCTAACCAATGTCTATGGGCTAAACATGTATAGAGAGAGGAATGAGATGTGGGAAGAATTGTATGGAATATGGAGCTTATGGGAGGGTCCTTGGTGTGTTAGGGGGGGGACTCTAATGTAATTAGGTTTTGTAATGAATCCAACAACCCCCAGAGAACAGTTACTACCAGTATGAGAAAGTTTAATGAATTTATTAGTAACTGTGGTCTAAAGGATTTACCTCTCTTACAAGCCAACTTTACTTGGTCTAATTTCCAGAAAACCTTCTGTGTTTGAAATTAGATAGATTCCTCTTTAATGAAGAGTGAGAGAGTCATTGGAGGAACCTGATGGCTAGAGCATTACCAGAGTCATTTCCGATCATTTCTCTATCCAGTTAAGTCCTGAAACATTAGCCCTCTGGCCCACGGCCTTTTAGATTTGAGAATATGTGGTTAACTCACCCAGATTTTGTGCATTTGATTGGGGAGTGGTGGAGAGAAGATTTAAGAGGGGTGAAGTGGAAGGGAGTGAGATTCCACAAAAAGCTGGAAAGGTTGAGGTCCAAAATCAAGGAGTGGAACAAGGAACAATTTGGAAGAATAGAGGAACAAAATAGTAACTTGTTGTCTAGGATCGAGGAATTAGATTCTAAAGAAGCCCAAAGGATGATGAGCGAGCAAGAAATGGTGTTGAGAAGGAACTTAAAGAAGGATTTGGAAGAGGTCCTGTTGAGAAAGGAAATTTCTTGGAGGCAAAAGTCAAGACATAAATGGATTAAGGAAGGGGATGGAAACACAAAATTTTTCCATGCGTTGGCTAATGGAAGGAGAAGAAAAAAATTCGTGGCTAAGTTAGAGGTGAATGGGGAGGAAGTAACAAATCAAGATGAGATAGCAAGGTTGTTTGTGGATAATTTCAAATCGATCTATAGGAAACCCTTGAATAATAGGCCAATATTGGAAGATTTGTTGTGGATCAGGTTATCTGAAGAACAAGTAAATTGGTTAGAAAGGGATTTTAGTGAAGAAGAGATCAGGCAGGTGGTGTTTTCAATGGATAGATCCAAAGCTCTCTTTTGGTTCCCAACAACACAATATGGATGTCCTTTCGGTTTTGGTTACTAATGTGCCTTCTGTGCTTGTAACAAATACTCCAGAATCCCAAGCGGAAGTTCCAGTCAGGGGAAAGAGAAGAGAGAACGACGGTTCTGAGAGAGAACTGAGAGGGGAAGAAGCGGCTCCTAGAGAGAGAAAGGAGGAATTAGAGAGAATATGGGAGATGATCTGTGCATTGTTGGAGGAATACAAAGAGGAGGAGGAACTAGGCCAAAAGGAGAGAGCAAAAATTCTCAAGAGAAGGAATTCTGTAGAAGTTCCGAGTTGGGGGGAGGGGTAGCTGAAGTTAATGCACCATCTAGGAAGTTCGAGGGTAACAATAAAAGGAAAAAGAAAAAGAGATCAGAAGTGGAGAGATTGATTTTAGATATTGAGGGTGACATTGAATTTAGCGGGAGAGGGGAAAGAAGAAAGATTCTGTAGTAGGTGGAATCTCTTGGGAAGGGTTTTTTGAAAAGTACTGAATGAAAATCATAAGTTGGAATGTAAGAGAATTGGGAAGCGAGAGAAAGAGAAAGGCTATTAAAAACCTACTAAGAAGAGAGAAACCGGACATAGTATTGATACAAGAAACCAAGTTGGCAGAAATGGATAAAAGGTGGCTCAGAAGTGAATGGAGATCAAGAGGAGTTTGCTGGACCTCGGCCCTTGGGGTGCCTCTGGAGGTATAGTAACACTATGGAGGGAGGATGTTGAAGAATCATTAAAGGTTAGGAATGTGGGGGATGGATTTACCTGGGTTCTAACCAATGTCTATGGGCCAAACATGTACAGAGAGAGGAATGAGATGTGGGAAGAATTGTATGGAATATGGAGCTTATGGGAGGGTCCTTGGTGTGTTAGGGGGGACTCTAATGTAATTAGGTTTTGTAATGAATCCAACAACCCCCAGAGAACAGTTACTACCAGTATGAGAAAGTTTAATGAATTTATTAGTAACTGTGGTCTAAAGGATTTACCTCTCTTACAAGCCAACTTTACTTGGTCTAATTTCCAGAAAACCTTCTGTGTTTGAAATTAGATAGATTCCTCTTTAATGAAGAGTGAGAGAGTCATTGGAGGAACCTGATGGCTAGAGCATTACCAGAGTCATTTCCGATCATTTCCCTATCCAGTTAAGTCCTGAAACATTAGCCCTCTGGCCCACGGCCTTTTAGATTTGAGAATATGTGGTTAACTCACCCAGATTTTGTGCATTTGATTGGGGAGTGGTGGAGAGAAGATTTAAGAGGGGTGAAGTGGAAGGGAGTGAGATTCCACAAAAAGCTGGAAAGGTTGAGGTCCAAAATCAAGGAGTGGAACAAGGAACAATTTGGAAGAATAGAGGAACAAAATAGTAACTTGTTGTCTAGGATCGAGGAATTAGATTCTAAAGAAGCCCAAAGGATGATGAGCGAGCAAGAAATGGTGTTGAGAAGGAACTTAAAGAAGGATTTGGAAGTGGTCCTGTTGAGAAAGGAAATTTCTTGGAGGCAAAAGTCAAGACATAAATGGATTAAGGAAGGGGATGGAAACACAAAATTTTTCCATGCGTTGGCTAATGGAAGGAGAAGAAAAAAATTTGTGGCTAAGTTAGAGGTGAATGGGGAGGAAGTAACAAATCAAGATGAGATAGCAAGGTTGTTTGTGGATAATTTCAAATCGATCTATAGGAAACCCTTGAATAATAGGCCAATATTGGAAGATTTGTTGTGGATCAGGTTATCTGAAGAACAAGTAAACTGGTTAGAAAGGGATTTTAGTGAAGAAGAGATCAGGCAGGTGGTGTTTTCAATGGATAGATCCAAAGCTCCTGGTCCAGATGGCTTCACAATGGCTTTTTATCAGTATTGTTGGGATGTGATTAAAGAAGACCTTGTTAGGGTGTTTCAGGAATTTGCAGATAAAAACAAGGTAAGCCCTGGAGTTAATGCAACCTTCTTGGCCTTAATCCCAAAGAAGATAGATGCAAAGCACCCTAAGGATTTTAGGCCGACCAGTCTGGTGATTAGCATCTATAAAATTTTGCCTAAAGTGTTGCCTTTGAGAATCCGAGTAATACTACCATCCATCATTAGTCAAGCACAAGGTGCTTTCGTGCAAGGTAGGCAAATAACAGATCAGATTTTATTAGCAAATGAGTGTGTGGAGGACATGAGAAAGTCGGGGAATCAAGGTTTTGCGTGTAAGTTAGACCTAGAGAAGGCTTATGATCTTGTGGATTGGAGTTTTTTACTAGAGATTCTTGGGTGTTATGGCTTCGGAGATAGATGGTGCAACTGGGTAAAGGGTTGTATTAGTTCTTGCCATTACTCAGTCTTGGTTAATGGGGTGGTCAAAGACTATTTTCCAGCTTGTAGAGGCCTTAGACAAGGAGACCCACTCTCCCTGTTCCTTTTCACCTTAGTTGCAGATGTTTTCAGCAGATTAATCTCTAAGGCAGATAGGGAAGAGGAAGTGAGTGGTTGGAGGATTGGAAGGAACAATGTCCGGGTAACCCATCTTCAATTTGCTGACGATATCATAATATTTTGTGGAGGTGACAGGCAAAAAGTGAGGAAACTTAGAGCATTGTTACAACATTTTGAGAAGGTCTCCAATTTGAAGATAAACCTGGATAAGAGTTGTGTGGTCGGTGTCAATATGAATGAGGAGATTTTTCAGTCTGTGGCAAATTGTCCAAGTTGTCTCGTTTCTTCTTGGCCCTTGTAGTACCTAGGTCTCCCTCTAGGGGCTAACCCATGAGAAAGTAGTTTTTGGAATCCAGTTTTGGAAAAATTTGAGAAAAGGTTAGCGGCTTGGAAAAGAAACTATATCTCTATAGGGGGTAGAGTGACTTTATTGAGAGCAACCCTAGCGAACCTACCGGTCTACTTGTCCATTTTTAGGATACCTAATAGGGAGGCTAAGAAACTGGAGAGGTTAATGAGAAATTTTCTTTGGGAGCCAGGGGAGGAAAAGAAAGATCATTTAATTAATTGGGGAATAGTTTGTAGGAGCAAAGAGGAAGGTGGACTGGGGTTAGGTAGGTTAACTCTCAAGAAAAAAGCCCTATTAGGAAAATGGTTGTGGAGGTGGCCTAGAGAAAGGGAGAGGTTGTGGCATGAAGTGATAGATAGTATACATGGATGACTGGAAAACGGATGGGATGTGGGTGTATCAAGACAAGCAATGTAGGCATCTCCTTGGAAAGCAATCGAAAGTATCCTCCCTCAATTTCTCAACTTTGTCAGGTATGATGTCAATTCTGGTAACCTTGTTTTATTTTGGGAAGACACTTGGGTGGGGACTGCTACTCTAAAGGACCAATTCCCGTCTCTTTATTCTATTTCCCTTTACAAGGAAAAAGTTATCTCTCGTTTTCTTCCATCTCCTATTTCACCTTCATCCTTAATTTGGGATTTTGGCTTTCGGAGAGGTTTGAGGGATGATGAACTTAACAGTGTCTCAGATCTGTTGTCTCTTCTTGGCAGTGTCTTTTTGGACCCTCTTAGTTTGGATGTGAGATTATGGTCCCCTAATCCAAAAGGGTACTTCTCTTGTGCTTCTTTTTTTAAGTCCCTTTCCTCTTCCCCCGAGTCAGTGGGGTTTTTCGACCAAGGAGATTTGGTTTAGACCTGTTCCACCAAAAAATGTTGTTTTTTGCTGGGAGGTGCTTTATAGAAGGATTAATACCTTGGACTGCTTGCAAAAGAAAAGGCCTTTCATGTGTTTATCCCCTAACTGGTGTGTACTTTGCAGGGCTAATGGGGAGGATTGCTCCCATCTACTTGTATCTTGTTCCTTTTCTAGAGCCATTTGGAGTTGGATTTTTTCTTTGTTTGGGTGCAGGTGGAATTTGTCCACAGATTTAAGTCAGCTATTTGATCATTCTTTTTTTGTGTGCCCTACAAAAAAAGGAAAAATGATGTGGATATGTATTAGAGCAACTGCATTGTGGACAATTTGGGAAGAAAGGAATGCAAGAATATTCAAGGAAAAGGAAAGAAGCATTCAAGCTGTTGAGGATTGCATCTTAACTAGGGCCATTCATTGGCTGAGAACTATGGACCTCTTTCATAGTTTTTCCTTTGATGATATTTGGAGAAATTGGTTAGTGGTGGCTAGCAGCCATACAAGGAAGGACAAGGTTTCTGCAGTGTTGACCCCTCCGCCTGAAGGATGGGTAAAGCTGAATTTTAATGGCAGCAGCCAAGGAAACCCAGGCCCATCGGGAATAGGAGGGGTGCTAAGAGATACGGAGAGCAATATATTAGCCTTGTTTTCAGGTCCTGTGGGATTAGGAGACTCTAATAGAGCTGAGATTTTGGTGGCGGTACAAGGTATTCAGATTGCAGAACAATTAGGAGTTCAGCATTTGGTAGTTGAAGGAGACTCTCAAATTGTTGTGGGATGGCTGACAGATCCAGCTTCAGCCATGTGGCGACACAAAGATTTATCAAGGAAAGTCAACTGGTTTACAAGAAATATGACAGTTACCTTTTGTTGGGAGGGAAGATCAGCAAACACCTTAGCGGATGGATTAGCTAAGCAGGGGGCTACTAGGGAACATTTATTTTGGGCTCCTTTGTAATTGTATTTATGACTAATTCTGTTTTTTATTTGATGTAATACTGCCCTGAAGAGGTAACAGCTCGTGCCTCTTTTGAGTTCCCTGTACTCCCTTTTCTGAATTAATAAATTATATTCATTCATAAAAAAAGGTAGCCCAAAACAGATCTCCCCTTGATACCCCTTGTTTAGCCAGAGAATCAGCCATTGCATTTGCCGATCTGCTAACCCACTGAATCCTGTCATGTTTTGGGCTACCTTATAATTGTAATTCAGGCTTGTATATGTTTATGTGCATATTGTTCAGTTCTAGGGGGAGGTAACACCTTGTACACTCTTTCTATGTTTAATAAAATTACACTCATTTATCAAAAAAAAAGGATCTACCTTTTATCTGATTCGATCTGATCTGTTTTCTGTCCACCTGTAAAATGTGTCTTCCACAATTAAAACTGGCCCTTGGATGTGAAGGGGTCTGGACCAAGCCAGGCTTCTGGGCTTACAACTTTAAATATTATATATAGTATGCATTTATTATCATATCATAATATTTGTATATAATATTCATATGTGTGTGTCAATGTATATTTAATAATATATAAACATGTAAACTCTGGGCTGGACCTAAAGTATTAGGCCTAGGTCTGGCCTGCAAATTCCTGGGCCTGATGCAGGTCCTAGCTTGGACATAAAACCATGGGAGTGGGAATTGTTAATTGCTTCTTTGGTGTGGCTCTTTTCTACATCAAACTCTTTTGGGATGGAAGTCGAAAAAACAGTTGCCATTTAATTCTCCCAATCACCATTGAATTAGAATAATAAATTTGCCCAATTTTGTGGGGGATGGGGGTCCGATGGGATGGTAAAAGGAATTTGTGAGGCTATTTTGGGCACCAAACCAATTTTTCCTTTGGCTCAATTTGGTAGGAGTACAAATACAAATATGTACTGTGCAAATACATACAAAATACAAGGTTTTGCACTCTACAAATTTGTATTTGTACTCCTTCCAAACTGAGCCTTGGGAATTTTTTTTTTTTTTTTTATGATTAAAGCCTTGGGAAAATTTGTTGATCATTAAACATCACTGAACAACCCAACTAGTAGGGGTTCCCATATATGTATGTATATTACATATAGCAAACAATGCTGAAGAACTTGATAGTTAACTGAAACTATTATTGAGCAGAATAGTTGCTTGATAGATGTTGTTGGTACTTTCTGATGCAGTAGGGCTAGAACAAACTATCACTAGACAGAAATGAGAGAGCAAGAGGAAGGAGAAGGGGTGGAGAAAGAGAAATGAGAGAGAAATCCCAAGGAATCACTCCAAGGGGTCCTGGAATCACTCTAGGGTTTGTAGGTATCACTCCATACAGCAAACTTGCTCTAAAGAAATCTTCATTTATTCATTAGCTTCAAAAGGAAGAGAATACATCTATTTATACTTTTATGGAGTGACGTGTGGCCCGGAATACTGTTCACCATAATTACAAAAATGCCATTCCTTGTCTTGTGCATCAAGAAACACAATAACTTTCTATCTACTAGTGCAAATAAACTGAAAATTGAAAGACAAGCCCTACTAAACTAGAGGAACAAGATGTTATAGCCCAGGCCCCACACAGGACTAGTTAAAGTGACGAAAATACCCATGCTGTCCAAATATACAAAAAATACAAAAATTTCAAGAAAATTCCATATTTGATTCTCCAGCTCTTGCATTACTGTCTTCATTGTTGTCAAGTTTTAGAAGATTGTACTATAGTCAAGATCTCTGGTTTGATGCTACAGTCAAGGTTTATCCTAGAGATGAATTTTCTTATGAATTCATAGCTTTGATCTGAATTTTGACTGGATCTTATGAATTTTCTGAGTGCTGATTTTGGTAACAAGAGCGCATTGTCTAGGTGACTGATTTCAATACTCCAATGGTATATTATTAAGTCAAGGATCCACTTTCATGCTCAGTCATGGTTAATGATCAATTGCATTGTAGCCCATATTCTGAGGTTTCATATTTTAGGACTTGACATTATTTTATGATGCCCATCAAAAACATCACTTCATGATTAGTTTCCTACTCAGTCATCTCACTTTTCACATTTATTGTATTTATTTTTATGATCTTTTCAGACCTGACACACTGGATCCAGCGTTGTTACGTCCGGGGCGGCTAGATCGTAAGGTTGAATTCGGGTTACCTGATTTAGAGAGCAGAACACAAATATTTAAGATCCACACACGAACAATGAACTGTGAAAGAGACATACGGTTTGAGCTTTTGGCTCGACTTTGCCCCAACTCCACCGGTAAACAGAGCTACTTTGAGAACTCTTTCCTGTCTTTCCTTCATAATACTGCTATTTAGGAAATTGGCTGTGCCTACAAAATGCCAACTTCTGGGGTTAAATAAATTAGATGTTTTTAGTCTACTGCAACCCTTTGAAGATGTTTTCTCAGAAAAGTCTATTAACATTGATGACGGATTTTTTTTTTCACTCACCAACCTTCCAAAAGAAAACTCTTTGTTGTTTTTTTACTAAACAATGCAATGATTTTAAAGGTGTGCCTAGGTGCACAGGAAAGGTACAGTTTAAGGCATGCACCTTGTTCCAATCTTATGAAGATGCTTTCTTGGGCAAGTCTCTTAACATTGGTGACAGATTTTTCTTCTCCCACCAAGTGGTTGTTTGCTTGGTTTCCAAAAGAAAAACCTTTTGGTTGTTTTATTCACTAGATAAGGCAGTGTTTTAAAAGGTGTGCCTGGGTGCCCTCTGAAGATGCATTCTTGGAAAAGTCTCTGAACGTTGATGACTGATTTTCTTGACTAGACTAGATAATGCAATGTTTTAAAAGGCGTGCCTAGGGCCCTAGGTGCACAGGCCAATTACAGTTTAAGGAATGCACCTTGCTTCAACCCTCTGAAGATGCTTTCTTGGAAAAGTTTTGATGGCAGATTTTGCTTCACCCGCCAAGCAGTCTTCTGCTTGCTTTCTAAAAGAAAATATTTTGCTTGTTTTGTTTACTAGAGGATGCAATGTTTTGAAAGGCGTGCCTAGGTATACAAACAAAGTACAGTTTAAGGCATTCATCTTGGAGACTGGAACTGCTACCCACAAGACACTACCCACTAAATGCTACAGCCACTCAAACATGTTTCATATTCATATGTTGTCATTATTACCAAAAAAAAAAAGAAGAATTTCTCTGTTGTCATTATTACCAAAAAAAAAGAAGAATTTCTCTGTTGTCATTATTAAAAAAAAAAAGAAGAATTTCTCTGTTGTCATTATTACCAAAAAAATACTTGTATGTTGTCATTGATGGGGTAATACATGAGGTATGTGGCTCTAGTGTCTTGGGGGTAGCAGATACTTGGCACCTTGCCTCAACCCAAGTGCAGGGTGCAAATCTGGTGCACCTAGGTACATATTTGGGTCACCTTGTACAAGCAGCTTTTCTGAGCTTGCTTTTGTTCTTTTTTTTTACTTTTTCATATATTTTTATGTTTTTTTTCGCCTTTTTGATGGTCAATTAAATTCTAAAATACCTTTCTTTGGTGCTTGTGTACTAAAAACAAGCAGAAAGAAAAAAGATATTTTGAATACCTGGAAGCCCTAGTTGCTTCTGCAAAATAGGCAACAATTATACAACTGACCTTTGATCCCTAACCCTAAAATAAGCTATGACCAAAATGATAAGACCTACCCCCTTACATATATGGGCAAAAAATTCAGATTGGTAGCACTACTTCCAAATCTCCACATGGACTTGTTTGAACTTGCCTTTGAAGAAATATCAGTGTGAAGGCCCCGACCTTCTAGGATTAGGAATGCAAGATGTCTAACATCACATTAGCTAATGCAACAAAACATTGAGAATTTTACATGATCGAAATTTTGAGTATTTACAATTTATAAAAAAAAAAATGAGTATATGAAACATTTTGGTATGATTCTCTTATTTTCCTTCATTTTCAATTTGAATTTGTTTTTATATGTGTGATGCTCTTGTATTATCATTTGAGCTAATAGGCTTTTTAAAACACTAAAGCTAACCCTATTTTTATGTATTAATGTTATATTTTATTTTTAAAATTTTCAATAATTTTCACCTTGCTTTGTCCCAGCACACACCTCGCCTTGCACCTTAGGTCCTAACCTTGTGCTTTTCTAGTCACTTTTTAATTCATTGGGATAATATCCAAATGGCTGGATGAATTTTGCCAAATTAGTTATTTGTGTGAAATTATTTTATCATAGGTTATCCATAAATCATGGCCTGATTTCAACTTAATATATAGGCTGCCTTTGTTGCAGCATGAAAAGGCCGAAAAATAATGATACCTTGGTCTCTGTTCATGGGTGCAGTGTCGTCTCAGACACTTTAATTTTTGGTGTAGATTCTGTACTGGTCACCATATCCAGTTGTATCTTTGCCGTATCTGGGAAACTGAAAAAACTTGGTGTCCACATTTGATAGCCTACCAGTCTCTCCAGCTCTCCATGTTACATCAGTCTATACAACCATGCCTTCTGTATGTTTAACTGTTGCATGGAGTTCATATGGACTAATGTGTGACATAGAAGCCCTGTGGACAGTACAGGCTGTTGAACATAGACAGACAATTTTTTCCCTGGGTAACATAGCTGAAATGTGCTTTTTACATTGAAGAAATTGGGGTCATACTGGAAATATGATTCTGCCTAGGTGATTTATCCTTTTTTACTTTTTTTCCCATTCATAAATGTTTTGTAATAATATAACACTTTGCCCACTTAAGCCTATAAGCCTGCTGTTTATAAAGTCTAGGTTTCATAAACCTATTGCCCCATTATGCTAATATAACACTTGAATTTCCTAGTTGTATGGATTTATGACTTCGGTGTCATGGATTTGTTTACAGGGGCTGACATAAGGAGCGTGTGCACAGAGGCTGGGATGTTTGCTATCAGGGCACGAAGGAAGACAGTGACTGAGAAAGATTTCCTTGATGCAGTTAATAAGGTCATCAAAGGCTACCAAAAGTTCAGTGCGACACCCAAGTACATGGTCTACAATTGAGATGCTGTCTTGTACTCAAATGGAAACAAACTTGATGATCTGTTGTTCCAGTAGGGTCACTTTCATTCTCTGCCTTCTGTGGTGGCTTTTCCTGGTTGTTGTTGGAAGCTGCCGGATGATGATATATTTGTTAATCAGTTTTTTTTTTTTTTTTACCGACTGTATTTTACTGCAAATGAAATGTCCATGATTGCTGTAGGCAAGCTCTCTCTCTCTCTCATACAAAATATCCATTAATTTATTTTCTTGTCCTTCACTCCATATTTCCTTTAAAACCAGTTCTGAGGGTGTGGCTATCTTTGCATTTGCTAATTGTGGTGAATGACAGATTACAACACATTGGAGCTAAGCTCCTTTAGGAATAAAGGCCTTTTGCCCCTGTTTAAGATCAATACGTTCGAAATAGAGTGTAAGGTAGAGATGAGTTATAAAGAGAAGATATGTATACCATACTGGAGACTGGAGAATGCTGCATCCATTTGGGTTCTCTCAGCAGTACTGTAAGAGTGAAAAGATGCCAACAAACAAGCTTCTTACATTTCTCACCTTCTAAGTCACATTACAGGCATCATTCTCCAGTCAGCATATAAAAGAGCAAGAAGGCATGGTGGTTAGACAGTTGGTTTCCTAATGGAGGTGGGTTGTATATTACATAATGAAAGAATAATAGTATGGCTGTTCAATTACAGCTTCTGTTAAAGGAATTAATTAATATGCTAATATAAAACCTCAGGTGCCTTTTTCTTCAACCCTCAACCAGCCCATGAACTTTTAACAAGCCATTATGAGTGATGATTAAGGATACATCATACAGAAAACCTTTACGACTAAAGACAAAACTGTTGCAGGCTTGCAGCATGCAACCATTTTTCTTGGCGTTATCGCAACAAAACAATTTTGGGTTGTAATGTAAGGGAAGGGACCACAACTCCACAAGCGCTAATTGAGGTTGCCAATAAAATCCATTACCCAATGTTGGTACCAATTATGTAGGGTCTTGGGAGGGTTGGACTGGATACGGTTATAACCGTTGTTGGTATTTTGTTTTGTACAAAGTGGCTGCTCTTAGATTCATAGTTTCAAGCCCACGTTCTCACACTTATCGGCCTGAGATTTTACCATTGCACCAGATAAAAAGGGCCCTAATTGAGGGTGCCAAGAGAAATTAGGTGATGCCCAACTGTTGGTGTTGGGTGGCAATTTCCAATGCCTTCAATCCTTATTAAATTGGGTGATGCCAACTGTTAGCTACTCATACAATCCATCTAATAGGTTTGGCATGAAGGTATTTGCTTGGATTAGAGCCCATACATTTTCTATTTCACTACACAACATTAAATGAGGTTGTTTAATCGGCTACCAGTCAACATCAATCTAGAGGTCTTTCTGCTATGGTCCCCTACAGTCTCATTTGGAAAATAATATCAGATCAAACCGGAAAATTATGGTATGAAAAATTTTCAGATCCGATCAAATCATTTTAGTATAGAAACCAAATCAGACCAGACTGTTTTTTTGAACTTGAATCAATCAGAAAGATCAAGTAAAACATATACCTGCATAAATAACAAATATAATTCAAATATCAAATATAATAATTTGATTTACGATTGAGTCAAGTTTTTGAAATTCAGAAAACCAGACCGAAATTTTAAAATTTTCCAGGTCAGATCAAACCACCAATTTCGATTTGATCCGGTCCGATTTGGCAGTCTGTACCATATAAAGAGCACGCCTAGTGTAATTATCTACCCATTGACATCCTCTGCCCACACATGTTAGCTAATTCACAATCCATTTACCTTTTTTTTTTCTCATCTCTTTTACACTATCCTTATCAACTTCCACCATCCATCCAGTACATGTGTATATATATAGACAGATTACAGATACTTCCTAGCCTTGGTATTTCAAAGCTTCCCCTTTCCAACTTCTTCTTACATAGTCTCTGTTCAAAATCTTGTAGTGTACATGTTCTTCAGTTCAAACCTCCTAGTCCTGAAACATGTAAGTTCACTATATGCTTTTCTTACAATTAATCTTTTTCACCTGAAGTGAGCATTTTCTCTTTCTATCTATAATCATGGTTTCTCAAGAACATTGTTTGACTGATAAATTTCTTTCTATATAGTAATTTTCATACAAGTAGAACAGTTGTTTTCTTCTTTAATTAAAATTAAACAAATACTATTTTTGCCTTAGTGCCTATAACCGTCCAGAAGGAGTCTGATCCAACGTCTAGACCTCCATTACAGAAGCGCCTCCCATTCATCCTTCCTCTTTTTTGACAAACCACCTGAACACCCAATTTTTTTTCTCCATATGATTATTAGATTGAGAAAGAACAAAGTGAATATGTGGAAGAAATCCTCTCTCAGTTTTTCTGGAAATAGATAGATGATATAAAGAAAGGACTGAACCAGTTGTTTTCTAGAACATTGTTGAGAAAAAAAAAATCCTCTTGAAATTATTGTTTTGTATGATATTTTTAGTTAGAAGTTGAAGTCAACTTTCCATGAATGTAATCAGAGCTCTCTTGTGTTTTACAGTTAAAATATCAGAAGAGTTATGATCTGCTACTAACATTTGCTGCTGGATAAGAATACAACCTATCTATGCCACCTGTCCTCAACTTAAATGTGGCATTACATTTGTGTGAGCAGAAAACCAGGACCCACACACTTGTTGTATTAGCAATCTGGGCTTTTCAAAACTTGTCATCACAAGGATGAGGTCTACCATCCTCATTCCTCGCCATGGTTCAAAGTATGATAACACTAACATGCGCGTGGGACGTGGGTGTTTTCATCACTCGCTATTTATTTTTATTTTTTCTTTTCAAAATTTCACACGGGGTATGTCTGTCTTAACTCTTAGGACTGACTTATATTTAGCTTATTGAGGCACTACTGATACGATACCGTACATTTAACCTTGGTTCACATCTTGACCCAGTAGTTCAATTGGTCAATTGGTCACTCGGTATTATGGGTTCAAACCCCTCGTAGGATTCGACTCGAGTTTGGCTCAACCTGAAGAAGCTGACCTGACTATATGAAATGGGATGCCTGACCCAATCTAACCTGCCCCCTCAAATAGTACATCCATACTCCACCAAGAAGGATACATGTAGAGATGTTTCAATGCTTCAATTCCAACTAGATGAGTTGGTCTCAAGTCTCAACCCTAACCTGACCCTCCAACTTGAAAAGGCTGACCAACCCTAACCCAGTAGGATCGGGTCCACTTAACCCTACCCATTGGCATCCCTATGAGGCTGCATGATCTGTAAATGGATCTCAGACCTCCATAAGGTGCCCCATGGTACATACCAAGGATCTGGACCAACCATGAATGAAGCCCAATAAATTTCAACCATCTGATCCCTGAAAAGATTTATAGTTCTTCAAGAGCCTTAAACTAAACTCTTTCCCCACCAGCCAAATAAACTTTTTATTCTTTCTTATCATCTTTCACATTGGTTATCTGTTTGATCTTATAAATTTTCAGATGGAAGTTCAAATTTGCGAACAGAAGGAACATGGGCAGATTATTGAGATATCTGGAGACTTTGCAGTCGATGGGCCAAGAAGAAAAAATGATGTTTGTGGTGGTGCAGCCTGTGGTTTCTCTGATGCCGGAACTCGGGCCAAGGATGCCAAAGAACGACATGCATCTATGAGGAAGCTTTTTCTGACAGTTGCACTATGTATTATTTTTATGAGCATAGAAGTAGCTGGTGGCATTAAAGCTAATAGCCTTGCTATCTTAACTGATGCAGCCCATCTACTTTCAGATGTTGCCTCTTTCACCATCTCTCTATTCTCGCTCTGGGCATCTGGGTGGGTAGCAACACCACGTCAAACATATGGTTTCTTCAGGGTTGAGATCATTGGAGCTCTGGTCTCCATTCAATTGATCTGGCTTCTTGCAGGGATCCTGGTTTATGAAGCTGTCATTAGAATCATCCATGGCACAGGAGAAGTCCATGGCTTTGTAATGTTTGTTGTGGCTGGATTTGGTTTATTAGTTAATGTTGTCATGGCTCTCTTGTTGGGTCATCATCATCATGGTCATGGTCATGGTCATGTTGAGCATGACCATGGGCAAGGTAATTCTAGCCATGGTGATCATGATCATGGTCATGGCCATCATGGGGTCAACGTTATGACACATCATCAACATCATAATTTAAATCAGTCAGAAGCCAAGCATGAAAAGAAGAGCCAACTGAAACAGAACATCAGTGTGCAAGGAGCATATCTGCATGTTCTTGGAGACTCCATTCAAAGTATTGGTGTGATGATAGCAGGTGCAGTGATATGGTACAGACCTAAATGGAAGAAAATTGACCTAATATGCACCCTCATTTTTTCAGTGATTGTGTTGAGCACAACAATAAAGATGTTGAGAAACATACTAGAGATCTTAATGGAGAGCACACCAAGAGAAATTGACACAACAATTCTGCAAGAAGGGTTGTGCAGGATGGAAGAGGTTGTTGCCATTCATGAGCTACATGTATGGGCCATCACTGTGGGGAAGATCCTATTGGCATGCCATGTTAAAACCAAGCCTGATGCAGATGCTGATGTTGTGCTAGAAAAGGTTATAGATTACATTAGAAGAGAACACAACATCACCCATGTCACCATACAGATTGAAAAGTAGTAGGATTGAAAAGATCTTTAGATGTCTAATGAACTGTAGACTGTAGTGCCTGCATTATTTTTGTGTGGAAAATGGAAATACATCTGTCTTGGAGTTTTCTTTGTCTCAAATTCTACACTTATTTTTAAAGAATATGAAGTTGATACTTTAGAAACTCTTCTTGCATATTAAGACCTAGAAAAGCGCTGAGAAACCAAAACGCAGATAAATAGACCATTAGAAATGAACAACCAATCACATATATCAAATGATTGCAGCAGGACCAGAGAGGGATCCAATTGCAAACGGGCAGAAATTTGTGAATACTAAGGAAACCCTTGGTAGACCCTATCAAATAAGGATGTTCGGTAAGCTATCAATTGACATCACTCCATCTTACTTTCAGTCTTCCGGATAGGCTATTGCTTGGTATATCGTGGTAAAATCCTGGGCTGCAAGCATGAAAATGTGGGTTCGAGTTTGAGATAGGCCACTTTGTGCATAAAATGCCAAAGGTGAGGTTCGTTTCCTGTCCACTGTCCACTAATGGCAACGGGGTAGGGATCATGTTCCCCGTCCCCGCCCCCAATTATGAAATTAACCCTCATCTTCGTCTCTGATCCTCGCTGGGGATAAAATTTGTCATCCATCCCCGATCCCCGACAGGGATGGATTCCCCGTGGGGAACCGAATCCCCAATTTTTTTTAGATAATTTTTTTGAAAAATAAATTTACTTAAAATAAATAAAAATTTTAAATATATTTTAATATATATATATATAATATAAATAATATTTAAATATATATAAATATATAATCAGAGTCGGTGCAGGGCGGGGACCTCAATCCCCATCCCTGTCAAAATAATCTCCATCCCCGACCCATCAGGTCAGAGAAGTCAGCTCCCCATCGGAGATGGGGAAAATTACCATCCCTACTGTCCACCCCTCCAAGGACCCCCCAGATAGTTGAGACCAATATTGGGCAATGACCATTTTTGGGGTGGAGTAATCAGTTATCCGTTTTCATCCTAAGACAAACAAGGTGGGATTGAGAAAGAGGTGGTATCTTCTAAAACTGTCCCCGTTATGAAAAGAATGTGAAAAGGGAACTTTTCACATCATCGTTTGTGAAACTTAAAAAAGGCAACGTTTTCAGTTGGGAAATGGAAAAAATGGTCGATAATCACGTCTCTCGTTCGTATAAGAGGGTGCCCAAGATGAGAATGATAAAGACTAGAGATGTCAAGCCACAAGGAGAAGAAAATGAAAGCTGTTGAAGATATGAAAGATCAGCTAATCAAAAGAGTTTTGTCATTTAACATTTATGACAAATACCAAAGACTGCATTGCCAGTGCAATTTGAAGCATGTAAATGCGTCGATGAATTGAAGGGTTCTGGTTGACAACTGCCAAAGATGGCATGGTTCTAGATAGATGGAACAGCACCATAAGGTTTAAACCGCCTGACCCAAGTAGTAGGGGTTACTCGGGTCAAACAACTACTGAAATGTAAGGTTCCCAGACTTGCAAACCTGGTTGGCTGGTTATTCCATATCCCTATCCAGCAAAGATACCAAGGCATTCCATTTCAGGTGTCCAACTATTTAAATAGATGAACCAGTTAGGCCCCAGATCGTGCGTGCAATATACCAATTCATTGCGGCCTGCACAACTGAAGCTGTGGCCGCTATCTGGTTCGAAGTCCAAACTATTGGACGAGAGAGAGAGAGAGAGAGTCCAATTAAATCATACAGCTCTGCATAAAAACCGATTTTCCGGTGGTCAACCTACATTAGTGTTTGTTCCAGATACAGGTCTTAACATTGGATGACTAAGGGCAGGGGGCATATTTCCTGGGGCGGACGTGTACATGGCATTGGAGGTGGTGGGTGTCACAGGCTGGTGGATTGCAGAAAGGGGCAACCTTGGCCCAAAAGCAAACATTGGTTGTCGTGGCATGAATATGTTTGGATGGTTTAGTTGGTTATTGGCATATCCAGAGATATTTGTCTGTGAAGGTGAGGCTGAAATGACTTGTTGCCTGCTGGTTCCAGCATTATTATTTACCACAGCAACAGTGGCAGCAGCAGCTGGTAGGGTAGTAGTGGTACCCATAGGTCCAAACCTAGTTGACATAACCCGGGCCCGTTCAGCTGCAAGTCTTTGCCTTGTCCTCTCTACCTGTTCACATTCTTTCATCAACAAGGTTTCCACCTCCGCAAACTGCTTTAGCTTCAGCTCTAATCTCTTCAACTGCACCAACAAAGCAATTTGAAACATGAAACTACCAGAAATGGATATAATTTTCTTCCAGGAATAAAAAAAGCTATCGGGTTGTCCAGTTTTTGGCACATGCATCATCGTGGAATGCAAACCAACTAATCAGTGGACCCTGTTACTGAACAACCTTGTAATCCCAAAAATGGATGCTTACATGGACCAGAGCTTATTGTTCTACTCAGAGACAGCTGATTGGATGGTTATGATTCTCAATCTCAAAGATGGTATAATTTCGGGGAGACATAGATGCACACATGAAAGCAAAGACTCCTGCATTAATGGCAAGTATGTAATTTCCGAGTGATTTGACTTTTGGTTAATTTGAATTTTTTAGAAGTTGTTTTCTAGTTTGTCGGTAATAGTAAGAATAGAGTTGATCTTAAAAAACCAAACTAGTTTAAGTAACCTTATTAGAGAGTTGGAATTTTAAAATTGAAAAGTTAAAGGTGCAACCACATCACTTTTCTTCCAGTCTATTTTTCAAGCGTGAAAACATGTCTGTTTTTCATGATTTGTGTCATTTGATAGATTATTTAGTTATCCATCTATGAGGTCAAGATCCGATGTGTTTTGAGAGAGTTAAGGACATTTTACTGATATGGTGTGTTGGTTTTTTATGGGATTAATGTCTTTCTATTTTAGGGCTTATCTTGGAGTTAGTTTTTATTTTAGTTATAGTACAATTAGTAAAAGGCAATTAGAGTTTGTCTTTATTTGTCACTATGGGTTTATCTTAATTTTAAAACAATTAGAAATTCTCTTTGGTTAATTTCCTAGTTGAAATCGGAGCCTATAAAGGGATATATAAGCCCTTATAAATGTCATTGTAATTGATTTTTTTAGTTGATTTGATGAGTATAAGTTTTGATGCAAGTATCTCTTCTCTTCTCTCTTTTCTCTACCTGTAACTCAAGGTTTGGTGAATATAAGGGGCCGTTTGGCAAGTCTATTTGGGAAGATCTTCTGGTAGCTCTTGACAGTCAAAAGACGCATTGAGCTTTTGCATTAAGATCTGAGCAGCCTAAAGTTCCTTTGGTTAAGGCATGTCTTTTCGTGTGTCTTTCCATGTGAAGATGAATAAAACACACATAGACACACACAAGCTCCTTTTAGAGCTTCCCAAAAATTGCCTGATTTGGGCTTCTCACATCTTTTCGGCACATCGGCTTTTGTTGGCTAGATCTGCCACAAACCAAACGAGAAAAGACCGAATTGCAGTCTGCCGGGCTTGTAAATAGCCGATAGACAGCACAAAAAGACACGCCAAACGGGGCCTAACTTAGCATCATCATAAACATGTTATTGTTATTGTTATTAGTAGTAATATTATTTAAAACTTCTAAACCTACCAACCAAAGTCTAATATCACACATATTGGTGACCTTGAAAATATACATGTATTGTGATAAGCACCAATATGTTGCGACATTTTGATACGGGTGTAAACATATCAAATTTGAATGAATCAGGCAATATCCAAATTCAAATCCGATTAGGAAATTCAATATCTGAATTTGACTTGATATCCAACAGATATTGAAAATCAATGTTCTAATTCAAATTTGATTAAATATTCAAATATTTGATTTGATTCGAATTTGACCAATTAATTATTTTAGGTATTTAATAAATATTTATTTATATAGAGTATATAAATAAATAAATTATTTATATAATTAAACTATAATATATATAAATTATATAAAATATTTAAATATTTTGTATATTATATATAAAAATTAAATTTGAATCTCAAATTTGAAATCGAATTTTCGAATACCATTGACACTTCTACATTTTGAACCTTGGTGTAACTTGGGTTGGTTTCTTTTATTTCTTTTGAGGGGCTACACAACAGGGGGTAGCCCATCCCCCAACCCAGGTGCAGGCAAGATCGATCCCACACTTCTACATTTTGAACCTTGGTGTAACTTGGGTTGGTTTCTTTTATTTCTTTTGAGGGGTTTGAATCGAATCAGGCAATATCCAAATTCAAATCCAATTAGGAAATTCAATATCTGAATTTGACTTGATATCCAACAGATATTGAAAATCAATGTTCGAATTCAAATTTGATTAAATATTCAAATATTTGATTTGATTCGAATTTGACCAATTAATTATTTAGGTATTTAATAAATATTTATTTATATAGAGTATATAAACAAATAAATTATTTATATAATTAAACTATAATATATATAAATTATATAAAATATTTAAATATTTTGTATATTATATATAAGAATTAAATTTGAATCTCAAATTTGAAATCAAATTTTCGAATACCATTGACACTTCTACATTTTGAACCTTGGTGTAACTTGGGTTGGTTTCTTTTATTTCTTTTGAGGGGCTACACAACTGGGGGTAGCCCATCCCCCAACCCAGGTGCAGGCAGGATCGATCCACACTTCTACATTTTGAACCTTGGTGTAACTTGGGTTGGTTTCTTTTATTTCTTTTGAGGGGCTACACAACAGGGGGTAGCCCATCCCCCAACCCAGGTGCAGGCAGGATCGATCCCAACTTGGGTTGGTTGGGAACCTGTTAAATTTTCAATGGGACTGAACCCTATCCTGAGCCCGAAGTGGTTGGAAATTTTCAAATCAGACAACCCAACTCAAGTCCTTTTCAGTCTGCCCCTAGCTCTTCTAGCTAGTCCCTTCAACTTGTAAGAGTTCATTTCTAATAGGTGCTGGAGATGGTCTTCTATGCACATGAACAAACCATTTCAATCTACTCTCTCATTTTGTCACCTCTTGGAGATACTCCCAGGTTCCTTCATATGACTTCATTTCTAACCCTGTCCTTTCTAGTTTTATCATCACCCATCTAAGCATTTGCATTTCCGCCACACTCATTTTTAAGACATGTTGTTTCTTAACTGTCCAACACTCTTCTCCATAGCTGGCCCTGCAACTATTTTCTAGAATTTTCCTTTTAGCCAAAATGGTATTCACTTATCACGTAAGAATCTGGATGTAACCCTCCATTTTCCCCATCCTGCTCTAGTTTTATGGGTGACATCCTCCTCAATCTCTACTTTGTTAAGAATTATTGAATCAAAGTAATGGAAGGTCACAATGAGTTATCTCTCGGTCTCCAATATTAAGCATACCCTGATTTGCATTCATATTATTATTAAATTTACATTCCATATATTCTGTTTTAGTCTTGCTTATTTTAATGCAATTTGTCCATAAAAATAATTTTGCATTTAACCCTTCACTAGTTTCATCAACTAATACCATGTCACAGAAAATATCAGGCACCATGGGACCTCCTCTTGAATATGTCTAATCAATTCATCTATGGCTAGTGCAAATAGATAAAGACCAAGTGCTGAACCTTGGTAAAGACCCATTTTAACTATAAAACCCGATGTCTCTCCCATATGTGTTAGAACCATAGTTTTCAAGGTGCCAAGGCGAGGCTAGGCGACAGGGGGGTGCCTTGCCGCCTAGGCGATGGATTTTTTTAAGTAAAACCATAGATCCTAGGGTAGTTCCCTAGGTTCCATAACCATCTTTCCTTAATAATTATTCATAATTTTCATAAGAAAAGTATAAATTTCATGTTTAGTCTAGAAAATCAACATTTTATGAGAAGAAAAAGAACAAAGTAAAGAAAATCCAAAAAATATAGGGGCTGAACCCCTACTTTTGTTATAGGAAAGAAGAAAAGAAAAGGTGGAAGAAGAAAATGTGTTGATTAGACAAAATTTTAAGTTCTTCCCTTGCTTATAGGTTCAGGTTTTGAAATTTTTGAGGGTCCAATCAAGGATCAAAATTTCGATACGTTATGCCCCGTATCGGGTGTATTATATTGTATCCTTGGGGTCCCGATACCTGTTTACAGGTGTTTTCGGGGACCCATTTTTTTAAATAATATATATATATATATTTAAAAATGAAATTGAAAACCAAAGAAATAAAAAAATAGGGAGAGTATTGTTATAAGTACCGATACACCTCTGCCAATACATAGAGGTGTATCGATACTGTGAACCATGGGTTCAATACAGCAGTTAGCAATGTTTGCATTGATTAAACCCCAACAAAATAAGAAAATAATAAAAAGAAATTAGTAAATAAACACATAAAATGAATATTGTAGTTTAATAATGTCTATTTTATAATTATAATGTCAAAAAATTAAAAATCTAAAAGTATTTTATAACCCGGTGCACAAAACTGCTAGGCGACTAGGCAAGGCGAGCCTCCAAGGGCGCCTTGTCGCTGTGCCTAGGCGTCGCCTTGACAACTATGGTTAGAACATTAGTTTTATCACCTTTATACATATCCTTCATTAGGTCCACATACCTATTTGGAACACCTTTTCCAAAACCCACCATATTACCTCTCTAAGGACTCTATCATATGATTTCTCTAGATTGGTGAAAACCATATGAAGATCTCTCTTCTTCTCTCTAAACTTTTCCATCAATCATCTTAGTAGAAAGATGGCTTTCATGATTGATCTTCTTGGCATAAACCCAAATTGGTTTTTTGAAATATTTATTTAATGCAGTAAACTTTGCTCAATTATTCTCTCCCAAATTTTCAGTGTGTTTCATGAATTTAATTTCATGCCATAGGTCTGTGTCTGTATCCATAACTGGGCATTATAGCTGCTAATCAAGTCATTTACTTAGCTGCACTAAACTACCAAGGAATCTTATACATGACAAATTAGTTTACAGCTCAAATAGAAAACTGGCTTCTAAAACCATCAAATGTAAAGCATGCCTCTTTTGCATGGAGCTCTTTTGGAAGACAAACTGCACGCCTTTTTTTCTTTTTTCTCCCTGTTTCTTCTAGGCATGGTATATAAAAAGCATATATACATGATTGCATGCCTATAATTTCTTGCTATTGGATAAAAAGGAAAACAAAAAAAAATCACAAAAAATGAACTCAGCTTCAATAACTAGAGAATAAAGTCAACCCCACCAGCTGATTTTACATATAGCACAGATTTACCATTTAAAAGTTCTATCCTACAGAACCTTTAAGGTAAAGAGTTACAACCATCAACCGAAGAGAAAGAAATGCAACTAGTTCAATGAGCCAAATAATGGCAATAAATAACATCAAGCATAAGTATATTACCAGAGAAATATATTAGAAAAAGAAGCTCAAAATATAAGAACATCAGCAATAATATACCTGATGGTTTATAATGGTAGCAGCCATTCTCTGAATTTCACGTTCTTCGTGATCTGCAAACAGTTTTGCCTTTGTTGCTGCTGCAGCCAGACCATATTTTGCAGCAATTCTCACACTTTCAATGGGCAGTGGAGAAGAAATTGCATCATTCTGATTGCATAATCCTTGTACTCCCACAGTTTCACCTTCCACTTGTGTGACACCATCAGAACCAGCTACTTGGTGGTCCTCCTTGGACAGTGCTGCTAATGATGCATGAGCACAGGCTGCAGCAACTCGTGGCCCAACTGCAGAAGCAAGAAATGCAACCTAGAAAAAATTTCCAACAGTTAAATTGGAAGCAAAACAACTAAGCAGAAACAATGGCCTATATTCTAAAGAAAGTCCATAGAAGGAATCATCAAGTGGAAACAAAATTACAATGCACTAACGTACTGACGCCAAATAAGTTTATTGTTTTTGCTGTGTAGAATCATAAGGTTGTTTTTGCAGTGAACAGACTAAAGTTTTTTGAGAAACATGGAATCAACTATATTCTTTCCATATTTTGGGACATCAAAAGCCACGACTTAACTTCTTAGATGCAGCACCTAGTACTACTGCCCATATATCTATTTGCATGCAATAATCAACATTTTTCGCTTTTTATATGAACAAAAAAGATTAACCCCTTTCTTGCTTCCTTCTTTTTCTTTTCTCCCTCCCTCATTGGAAGATGTGGTTTAGTGGTGAGTAGTTACATGCTTAATATGAATGACCTGGGTTTAAATTTTATTAATGGCATTAGATTTTCTCCTATCATAGACATAACTCTAATACTGTGGCAGAAGTGAGAGTGATACATGAG